>NC_039358.1:41920602-41969153 GCF_003573695.1 Papaver somniferum
CATTCGAGAGACCAGCGACAGTGGTATAGTTAGGATTTCCTTAGTTTTGTTTTACTTGAGGACAAGTAAAATTCAGGTTTGGGGGTATTTGATGAGTGCCAAATATTGTATATATTTATCCCTTTTTGTTGGCAATTTAACTCATCTTTTATGCATTAATTCTACATTTTATCCCATATTCTGTATTTTCATTGTTTTCAAGAATAAATATTTTTATTACTTAATTTTGCATTTTTAGGTAACAAATAAAATCTGGATGAAGTGCGGAGCGGAATAGAGCAGAAAAGTAGTGAAAAGCCGGGAGGAATTACACAAGGAAGCCGCGAAGAATGTTGTGCACAAGACCAAAAGGGTAGAAATGGGCTCAAGAAGGAAGAATTGTTCTTAGAGAAGATATGGGCCTGGCATACCCAAGGCCCAAAACCCTTTCTCAAACCCATTTCCACTATCCAAGCCCGTATCGTATTTCAGCCGTCAGATCGAAGCATCTCAGCATCCTACGGTCGCTCCATCGTCGCACATCAATCTCCGAAGCTCCTGCTTTACATCGCAGCGCCGATCTCCATCTTGGGCCGTCCATTTCGTTGTATTCCTCCATCCGACGGTCGCTACCCATAGCCTCCCACCTCATCGTTGGATCCACCTACCATCGTCACATCCTACGGATCATCTCGCCAAACATCGACTCAGATAATCCCGCCTCACACCCTAGCACCAAAGCCTATACTACCACCCAAACACCCCCTTCTTCCCAAAACTCGATCTCATCTTCCTCCACCCGACCATTTCCAGAACCACCATCGCCTGCAACTCCCTGCCACCACCAGACCTCGAGCTCCACCACCTTCCCAAAACCGACCGCCTCGACCATAACCTCAACTTCTCTCTTCCTCGGTTATAGCTTCTCCATCAGACGCTAAAACCTAGAAAGACAGAACTAGGGTTCCATCAGAAGACAACATTGAGGCGTGTTTCAGGAGCAGAAGAAGAAGATAAAGCATGGGTATGAGCTTAATCGCAGAGGGGACAAAGAATCAGTGAGTAATTTTGGGAATTTGAGAAAACCCTAATTTCAATTTAGGGTTTCGAAAATTTAGGGTTTGTTGTAAACTATAAATATGGATGTTGTTGCTACTGTTAGGGGTGTTCTTGGACTAGCCAAGTAACCACCCAATTTGGGTTAGGTTAATTTAATTCCAATTTTAATTGCACTGTTAACTTTTAGGGTTCTTGTTTGGCAATTTTAATTCTCTGCTTAGTAGTTCAATTTCAGTTATGTTCATTGTTAGTGTTTCTGTTAATGTGTTCATTGTTAGTGTTTCTGTTAATGTGTTCATTGTTAGTGCGTGTCCTGTTATATGTGTCCTGTTAACATGTGTTGTTCTTGTTTATGTGTTAGAGTCTTTGTTAATGTTCCTGTCATGTTTAATTCATTGCTAAGAAATGATGGTATGCTAGGATAGAGCTTTAAAGCACTGTTTTGATTGAGCAGTGGGGGGAAATTAGTGCTCATAGCAAGCTAATTTTCTCCCCACTCCATGTAATTGCTCAACTCTGTTGCATTGTTGTGATTGTGCAATGGGAGGAAATTAGTGCTCATAGCAAGCTAATTCTCCTCCCATTCCATAGATATGCCTTAGAATGCCACCACTGTTAGCTTCCCATCTCCACTGCCCTTGGCTAAAACAGCCTTGGTTTGTTCCATTTTCCTCCATTGTTTCCTTGTTACTTTAGTTTTCCTCCACTGTCATTGATGTTCTTTGTTTTGTTTTCTTTGCTAATTTGGTAGTCTACTTTACTTCATTGTCTTTGCTTCTTCCATTTTATTGCATGGTCTTTGCTCCTGCCACTACTTGCATTGTTGTGCTGCTGCAACCCTTGCAGCTGCCCTTCTGCTGCTGCTGTTGCTGTTGTCTGCTGCAGCACTACTGCTGCATTACTCTCTTCCTCTGCCAAGCTGCTGCTACTACCTGCTGTGCAGCACTTGTGCAGCTGCCTTTCTCTTCTACTGCAGCCTTGTGCTGCTGTTGCTGTTGTTGTGCTGCTCTACTGCTGCTGCTGCTTCCCCCCCAAAGCTCAAATCAGTTCACTGAAACCAAGCCCATTTCATTGCTTGGCTATAGGTCCAGTTCAATACCAAGCCCAAATTCATTAAGGCCCAATCCACTTCAACTGTGGGCTTAATTAAAAGCCTAAGTTTAAGGCCAAAGCCCATTTGCACTTTAAGGACCAAACTGAGCCCAAGCTCAGCTCCTTTCATTATTAACAAACCCAATAGTACATTAAGCCCAACACTTCCAAAAGGCTTCTAAAGCCCAAAGCAAACTAGAAACCCAATTAGCTAAAACACATTTCCGAAACACACCCGATCTCTGTGGATCGACCCGTACTTGCACGAGCTACAACTGACGACCGTGCACTTGCGGTATTACTGTAGGCCCGTTTCATTTCGCTTTAATTTTCACACCTTCCGGGGCCTGCCAGTTAATGAATAAGAGAGGCGAGATATTTCATTACTTAATAAATTTTTCTTCCGAAATAATTGGGTATTTTCATTGGTAAGATCATTTATATGATCAACAGAGTATGAATAGAGGTTATATAATTGGTTATATTGATCCGTCAAAATCTCTTTATCAACACGGGCTTATTCAACAACAGATTCAAATTGATATCTCTCCATTATTCGTTTCTGGTTTAAGGCTTAACATGCGAAAAAGGGATTTCAAGGACAATTAAATATGGAAAGGATAAAATCATTAGAAATGCAAATTGAAGACACAGATAAGGAAATCATACCTCTCAGTTCATCATTCTTCTTGCGAAGATTGTCGCGATCCAGCGAAACATTCTGGAGCTTTTGATTTTCGAGACGAAGAGCATTACATTCTTTTTCCAAAGCTGTTTGCAAAGCAACTCTGTCAGAGCCAAAATACTTACTCAGAATTTCGCAAACACCAGATTTGACAGGATCAATGGGAGACTTCTTGCCATCATCCAGGACCTCAGACAAAACTTTGAAAGCAATATCTATTCCTTCGACAGTTTCTTTCGAAAAAGGAAGAGGCTCAGGTAGAGAACTGGCAATGATAGAAGGTTGGGAAATATTATCAATAAGAGGAGAAGAAGTTTCATTCACAGAAGGATTAATAAGGGGGGTTTCAATCATTGAAAGGTCAGTTAAAGAGATGAAATCTGAGGCAACCTTTTCGCGAATTGGAGATAATGGTTTAACTTGCGAAGATGTCGCAGGAGATTTTGAAGGGATAAGTAAGTGGAATTGAACAGAGGTTTCAACGGTTTTGAGGTAGCAAGATTTCTTGAGAGGTTTGTTGGCATCCTTATCACCCTGCGAATCACAATCCAGATAAGAAACAGAGGCAATAATATTGTTATTATAAAAGAATAATGTTTCTTACTACCTTATGATTCACAGACTTTCTTTTGTTTACAACAATCTTATGCTGCGATTTGGGAATATAAGGGTTCTGAACCGTAAATTTGGTGTTAGAGGCGTTTTTGCTGAAATAACAACAGTATGGGATCACATAAACAACATCAAATAAGGCAGTAAGCAAGATCAATTTCAGCAAAACCATAAGAAAGAAAAAAGAAAACTAACCTCGATGAATCCATGGAAAACACCAGCAGGAAGATTAATTCGTAAAAATTAAAAAGGAAGAAAGTTACGAACAGTGAAGATCTACAGAGGGAAAAATATGGAGATGAAGAAGAAATTAAAAAGATTAAAAGAAGAAGAAAGAAGAAAAAGTTGCAATGGCAGAACTTACGGAAGAACAATAGAGTTGCAGAGATGAGAGAGTAAAAAGAGAAGAGAAAATAAAAATAAAATGGAAAGAAGAGTAAGAAGAATATATAGAGAAGATTTTTTTACTCGAAGAGATAAACACTATTAATGCAAAAAGACGTGAGCGGTTGAAAAGCAGCGGTTACAGAAGACGTGTCAGGAAATAGATGGAAGAAAGGATACGTGTGATAAATGCAGAATATGAAGAGATGGGAAGCTGCGGCATTTCTCACATTGTTATCTACTTCGCAGAGAAGATATGAGAAGAGGAAAGATGTAGGATCAGAATCTCGCAGCAATAATGCCTCACGAAATTATTAACAATACAACAGTGTCGCAGAACAACTCACGGAATATTAGGGTTCTGAACCGTAAATTTGGTGTTAGAGGTGTTTTTGCTGAAATAACAACAGTATGGGATCACATAAACAACATCAAATAAGGCAGTAAGCAAGATCAATTTCAGCAAAACCATAAGAAAGAAAAAAGAAAACTAACCTCGATGAATCCATGGAAAACACCAGCAGGAAGATTAATTCGTAAAAATTAAAAAGGAAGAAAGTTACGAACAGTGAAGATCTACAGAGGGAACAATATGGAGATGAAGAAGAAATTAAAAAGATTAAAAGAAGAAGAAAGAAGAAAAAGTTGCAATGGCAGAACTTACGGAAGAACAATAGAGTTGCAGAGATGAGAGAGTAAAAAGAGAAGAGAAAATAAAAAGAAAATGGAAAGAAGAGTAAGAATAATATATAGAGAAGATTTTTTTACTCGAAGAGATAAACACTATTAATGCAAAAAGACGTGAGCGGTTGAAAAGCAGCTGTTACAGAAGACGTGTCAGGAAATAGATGGAAGAAAGGATACGTGTGATAAATGCAGAATATGAAGAGATGGGAAGCTGCGGAATTTCTCACATTGTTCTCTACTTCGCAGAGAATATATGAGAAGAGGAAAGATGTAGGATCAGAATCTCGCAGCAATAATGTCTCACGAATCTATTTTGTCATTGTTCTCTGATTGTCTTTTGTAGATTCTTGCACATCATCATATTGTATTTACATTTCGTAATCTCAATTTTGTCATTCAATAAAATGTATTTTTGAGAATTTTATTTATTGCGAGAATGTCGCAACAAATCAATTATTCATACATTACCTTTGCTATCCTCTGCTTCTTTGTTATTTTCTGCTACTGCTTCCTTGGTAGTGGTATGTTCACCATTTTTTATTCTGAGCTAGCATTAGTTTCGCAACATATCTTCTTATTTTCTTTCGATCGCATCCACCATCATCCTCTCACTTCTTTGTGTTTTTATGATTTTCTGTCGCCAATTTTCCTTCTTGTTTGCTCTTCCTTCGCAGGATTCTACCTCAGTTTCGTAACACCTCTTTCCTTCAACCCAATCTCCCTTTTTGGATCCTATACCACTGGGGTGAGGGAATTTGATGCATTGGTGGAAAGTTTAAGCTCAACCTAAAATCACATGTAGCCAAGGTCGACCAATTAACGCATTGTAGGGTGATTCTACATCAACGACACATAATAAGATTTCGTAAGATACTCCCTTCAATGGAATTCGCATAGTAACCTCCCGTTTAGGCTTGTTCGCAGTACCATTAAAACCATATATCTTATATGTTGATGGTATAAGATCGTCATCTCTTCCTCCCATAGTTTTATAAGTATGATAAAATAAGATGTTCACAGAGCTTCCAGTATCGATTAGAATTCTATTAATTGCCCATGAATCTTCAGCTTCATCATCCTCACCTTCTTTCGGTTTTGGATTAATTTCTAATTTTACTACCAATGAATTATCATGCACCTTTTCACCTTCGGGAATCTCTTCTGCGGCAAAAAAAATGATTTGTTTCTGCCATTCCTCTAGTGGAGAGATTTTCACAATATTCATAATTTCTCTTCCATCGTTATCTCTTGCAAACACTCTACTCAAAATATTGTCATGAAAATCTTCGATTGTCTTATATGAATGTACGATAGAGTGACAGAATAGATTCTTTGCTTTTGCACCAACTTCTATGAAGAATGTTTCCTTCTTTTTCATCGTGTTTACTTTGTGATGCTCTGGTGGTGGTGGCAATGGTTGAGATTGTGGGTGCCCTACCAAAAAGTGGTTTAGTTTTCCTTGATCTATCATTCTCAAAATAATTCTTTTTACATTTCTGCAATCATTTGTTGTATGTCCATGAAAATGATGATAAGAACAAAACTCATGGCTTCTGTGGTTTGGAGGTGGTTTCGTTCCCATGTTCCATGGTGTTGGTATATTCTCCATCAAAATTATAGCTTCCCATATTTTCTCCACACTTTCATTTAGAGGTGGCAACTTGATTTGTTCCCATACTACCTTGTGACCTCCTTGTCCTCTATTATAGTTTTGTTTTTGACCTCCATAAGTTTCTTGCGGTTGATCGAGTCTTTGAATCTTGTTATTTCCCTCAAGATTGTAGAATTTTCTTTCTCTTTCATACTCCTCTTGATCTCGACTTCCCATAGACACCAATTTATGTTGATTGTTACCCGTCACCTTCTCTTGTTGTATTTGCGAAGTGTTCTCCACTGTGTTTATTAGTTTGGGTATAAGCTTGCATTCGCTGTTTGTGAACTGGTGTTCGCAACTGGGTATGATTCCATTTCATTTTTCCTTTCCTCTAGAGCAATATATTCTTCTTGAAGTTCTCGCAATTCATTCATTGTGATCGTATTCTTGACTCTGAAAATTTGGATATACAATAGGTTGGTTGCAAACATAGCATTGATAAGATAATATATCTCTCATCCACACGGACATCCATTTCGCTACACATAGTCCTCTATCTTTTAGTTAGGTGCTTCAAACTTTCGCCAATCCTTTGTTTTAATCCAAACACGTCTTCAATACCAGGTCGCGAAGAATTATTACTTATATATGACCCAGGAATGTAGTTTGCAAATGATTGAAGGATATTATTATATTCTTTAATGTGTTTTAATCCAAACACGTCTTCGAACCATTTTAACGCCCCCCCTGTTAAGCTGGATGCAAAATACTTGCATGATACGGCATCATGATTTTCCGATTGCAACATACACCTCACGCAGGCTTTAATGTGTTGAATTGCACAAGTTGTTTCATCAAAAATGCTGGTTAATGCGGGCAAATTGCATTTCGGTGGTATTCCTCCTTGTTGTATTTCCTTTGTAAATGGAGTTTTGGCAGCTTCTTCTATAGCTTCATCCAATTGTGTTCTTCCTACTTCTCCTCTATTATTTAGCATTCCTCTCATTTCTTCTAATTCTTTCAAGATTTGTTTATTTACACATGAATTTTGATCCATTGGTCTTTTTAATTTCGCCTCCCTTCTTCTGCGTTCATGTCTTTCTTATCTCGCGAAATTTTGCATTTCTTCTTCATTATCCTCATCTCGTCTTCTTATGCGAGTCTCTTCTTCATCTCTATCTTGAATTCGCATATGGTGATGTCTCTCATTTTCCCCTTCATGATTTTGTTCATTTATTATTAATTCCATTCGTTGTCTTTCAGCCATCCTCTGTACTCTATCATACTCTTCATTGATATTACCGTTATTCCGGTTTTGTGTACGCCTTCTTTCTTGATTTTCGTGATTTTTCTGGCGAATTGTCTCCTGAAGCTCTTGTTCTTCCATTTTCGCTCTCAATCTTTCACGTTCGCGAATTAAACGTGCTTGTTCAGCATAATGTCTTTCAATTTCTTCTTCAATCGTTTGTTGATTTCTTTGAGATTCTCCCTCATGTAAAATTCTCCTTCCTTCCTCTCGATCCCCTTCGCCATATTGATCATTCCGTCCCTGACGTTGTCCATTCTCTTGATTTCTATCATTTTGCCTATCATCAAAAGTTTCATTTTGTGGAACGTAACGATCATCAGTTCTTTCTCTATTTTCGCGATACTCTTCATTAGGATTTGATATTTTTTCTTGAATATTGTTTCCAGCATTAATTGTGGGTGCGTTTCGCCTCATCTTTCTTCTAGTCGATCTTGAATATTATTTTGTAATACTTCTCGATCTTCTACTCTGTAGTCTCATATTTTCCATCCTCAATTCGTGATTTTGCCTTGTTAGATTTGCACGTTCTTCTGCCTCAGCTTTTCTTTCTTCATGTATTCTTCGTCTCAACGTTTCTAACGCTCCAATTTCCTCATCTCCATTAATTATTCCTTCATCTGCTTCTTGGTTTCTCTCTACCTGTCTATGGTTTCTGGTTTGCTGCTCTTCTTCTACTTCTTCTGCGGAATTTGATTGCCAAGTGTGTATACTTACCCTATCATAATCTATATTCCTTCCTTGTACTAGTGTTTGTTGAACTGGTGGTTGAATTTGATTTTCTCCATTATTTCCCATTCTAGTAGATTCTCCTATTTCACTTCTTTCTCTTCCAACAATTCTCTTGCTTCTTCTAACAGTAGTTGGTTGGTCTGATGTATTTCTTCTTCTAGCCATTTCTTCAATGTTAACGAATTGCAAGAGATTATGTAAAATTCTTAATCACTCCAAATCTTCACAAATCTCAATATTAATCTTCAATTTTTTCTAGAATAATCTTTAATTTCCCTGTTTCTAGCGCCATTATGTAGTTGCAAGAAATCCTACACTACACCCCTCACAAGATTTCATTAACATTCAACTCATTTTAAATTAACAATCTTATTTTTATTGATCAATCTTTGAACAATCATACAAGAAAAGATAAAGGAATCAAGAATAACCACTGCTCTAGATTTTCTCTCTCCTATTTACTTGCTTCTCCCTCAGAAAAAGATCTCTCCTTCCCTTTACAATGGAACGGCTATTTATAGGGAATTACATAGTGGATGACAGCTAATCCGTCCTTTATTTTCGGATATGACTTGCGACATTCTCGCATCCTTACAAATGTTAATCTCGCAAACTCTCTAATTTTCGCAGGACCATCACATTTTTCTCATGATTTTAGCTGACGTCATTTATCATGTCATTTCAGAAATTGTTCTGCGACACTGTTGTGTTGTGTTGTTGATAATTTCGTTGAGGCATTATTGTTGCGAGATTCTGATCCTACATCCTTATCACCCTGCGAATTACAATCCAGATATGAAACAGAAGCAACAATATTGTTATTAGAAAAGAATAATGTTTCTTACTACCTTCTGATTCGTAGACTTTCTTTTGTTTACAATAATTTTATGCTGCGATTCGGGAATATTAGGGTTCTGAACCGTAAATTTGGTGTTAGAGGCATTTTTGCTGAAATAACAACAGTATGGGAATCACATAAGGAGCATCATCAAATAAAGCAATAAGCAAGATCAATTTCAGCAAAACCCATAAGAAAGAAAAAAGAAAACTAACCTTGATGAGTCCATGGAAAACACCAGCAGGGAGATTAATTCGTAAAAGTTAAGAAAGTTACGAACAGTGAAGATCTACAGAGGGAACAGTATGGAGATGAAGAAGAAAATAAAAAAAGTAGAAGAAGAAGAAGAAAGAAGAAAAGTTGCAATGGCAGAATTTATGGAAGAACAATAGAGTTGCAGAGATGAGAGAATAAAAAGAGAAGAGAAAGTAAAAAGAAAATGGAAAGAGAGTAAGAAGAATATATAGAGAAGATTTTTTTTACTGGAAGAGATAAACACCATTAATACGAAAAGACGTGAGCGGTTACAGAAGACGTGTCAAGAAATAGATGGAAGAAAGGATACGTGTGATAAATGCAGAATATGAAGAGATGAACAGCTGCGACATTTCTCACATCGTTCTCTACTTTGCAGAGAAGATATGAGAAGAGGCAAGATGTAGGATCAGAATCTCGCAGCAGTAGCCTCAGCGAAATTATCAACAACACAACACAACAGTGTCGCAGAACAACTTCAGAAACGAATAATAAACGACGTCAACTAAATCATGAGAAATATGTGATGGTCCTGCAAAAATTAGGGAGTTTGCGAGATTAAGATTTGTAAGGTTGCGATAATGTCACAAGCCATATTCGAAAATAAAGGACAAATTAACTGTCATCCACTATGTAATTCCCTACAAATAGTCGTTCAGTTGTAAAGGAAAGAGAGAGAGATCTTTTCTGAGTGAGAAGCAAGTAAATAGGAGAGAGAAAATCTAGAACAGTGGTTATTCTTGATTCCTTTATTTTTTTTCTTGTAAGATTGTTCAAATATTCATCAATAAAATTAAGATTGTTAATCCAAAAATGAGTTGAATGTTAATGAAATCTTGTGAGGGGTGTAGTGTAGGATTTCCTGCAACTACAGTGACATACATTGATCCCACAAATTCCAAACCGCTTGGTCCGGATACGTCCGAATACTATAAAATGCCTCTGGTATGTTACCAAACAATACTTTCACTTAGTTTTTAGAACTTTATGTGGGGATTGCTTGTAATTAACCTTATAATCTGCCATTGTTGTCCTTATGTAGGGAATAAAATATCCAGAGGAAGCAATTGCTTGGGCAAAAGAGACGACTCTTAAGAACATGTGTGTGTTGGTGAGGAATACCCAACGTTCAGATAATCGTTTTGAGATGGTTTGGGAGAGAAGTGGGAAATACAAGAAGAAGGATAGACATAAGAGAAACAGTTATGTATATCCAAAGAAGACTAATAGGGTATACAAGATTCGTACAAGGAAGGATAATTTCCCCTTTAAGCTTTTATTCTATCTAAGAGACAAAGAAAAGGAATGGGATTGTACGGTGTGGTTTGGCCGTCATAACCACCGGGATCCGAAAGATTTGTTTGTCACTCCCTAGTTGCGAAGCTAAAACCTCATGAATTCGAGGATGTAAATATAATGACCAAATCATGTATCAAACCAAGAGCGATTCTCAGAGGCTTCAAGAAAAAGGATAATCAGAACGTTTCTTCCCTAAGTACAATTTATAGCACACAAGCAACCATTATAAGGGTGGAATGGGAAGGGAAGACCGTTATGCAAGAATTTGAGAAGATAGTTTGGGATCACAACTACACGTGTATCATTAAAAGAGGGCCGGACGAAAAGCCCCTTCAAATATTCATTGCGCATCCTTTGCTTTCACAATTGGCTCATACATGTTGTGGTGTTCTTATGATGGATTGCACCTACAAGACAAACAAACACAACATGCCGTTGTTCAACATCGTAGGGAAAACATCGGACAAGGTATCATTCACATTGGCTTGGTATTTAATGGAAAACGATAGGGATCACAATTATCAATGGGCATTATGACAATTGAAATTATTTTTCCCGGAAATCAATTTCCGAGGGTCATCATAACCGATCAAGATGACGCAATAATGAATGTTATATCCGACGTATTTCCGGATGCACAAAATTTCCTACGTACATATCATATAGGTAAAAATGTGATAAAACATTGTCATGCTTTGTTTGAACCCTCTAAGGCGGATATTAAGAAGAGGATAGTTTCTCAACTAGAGGAAGATGTTCGCAAGAAGAAACTATCACCCGAAGAAGAAGAAGAAGATGAAAGAGGAAAGATTAAAGAGCAGTGGACAAAGAACACGATGAAAATCATAAAAGGTGGTTGGAATTTCTAAAGGATTGGGAGAAAGTTTATTGGTATCTTACCGAGGATATATATGAAAAGAGATTGAACATGTTTATTTCCAAATATAACGAAGTGTATCCAAGTTTCGTCTCATATTGTCGGGATAAATTGTTGGACAAGTTCAAGGAAAAAATTGGTATAGACACTACGGGAATGAAGAAAATAGTATAGCGGAGTCCGCTCATGGGATATTTAAAGATCTCATCCAGTCTGGCCAAGGAAACGTGGTTACGGTCACCGAAGCAATGGAGCAAAACTTTAAGGCTGATATCGATAGGATCAAGAAGGCCTTTGAGAAAACCTCAATGGAAAGGATGACATCATATTTTCGATATGGTAATTTTATCCAAGGAATATAATTCAACGTCTCGCATTGGGCAATAAAACATATGATTAGAGAAATGGAAAAAGAGATAAACTACGGCAAACCGGGTGATGTGTGTATTTGTCCCGACATGTCTTCATTGGGGCTTCCGTGTCTTCATATGCTTGTAAAGTATGAAGAAGTTATACCTATTTAGGTTATTGATCCGTTTTGGAAGCAACTATCTTTCGACCCTCCCCCTTCGGAAGCTCCCGGACAATCACCATGGGATACAAAGGAGGCCAAGGAATTCTATGAAGCTTACTCACGTGGAAACTCGGCTAGCTGACAAGTATTGTTGAGACAACTAAGGATAATTACATGCCCATGGATAACACAAAGTGAAGAGCCAAGAAAGGGAGATCCGCCCGGTAGACCACAATCTAAAACGACTAGGAGAAAACAAAGGAAAGAATTGAAAGCAATGAGTCAACGCGAATGTGAAGACGAGGCAAGTAAGAAACGAGACCCAACTGGATGTGAGCTTTCAGAAGCAAGGTTCGCGGAAGCGCCGGCTCCAAGGAAAAAAGGGTAGGCCGAGGAAGGAACCTCCATCAAGTCAACAACAAACGGGGAATTCCGTATCCACACTACAAGTCGATGAAGTACCGGTTCCAAAGAAAAGTGGTAGGCCAACGAAGGTACCCACATCAATGGAACAAGAACAACAAGCACAGGAAGCGGATGCCACGCATAGAGTCGAGGTTACAAAGAAAAGGGGTAGGCCTAGGAAGGTACCAATAATGATTGAACATGGGGAGCATTCCGAAGTCACACCCATAGGTGAAGGGGCGGCTTTGCATATAAAAACTAAATGGCCGAATAAGGAACCTACATCAAGTCAAGTACATCAAGCTGAAAATTCCGAAGCCACGCCAAAGATAAGTGATGGAAAAGGTAAGAGACCAATGCCTAGTCATCAACAACACGATGGTGATGTAGTCTCTTTTAAAAGGCGAAGGGGTAGGCCAAGGAAGTACGGACTCCCATCACATACTGAAGACGTTGGAAATGTAGAGATTGGAGAGGATGGATTGGATATACTTAAGCTAAAAGTTGGTAATATGTAGATGTTTAAGGATTCCCAAATAGGTAAGACTTATAGACATTACCATACCAAAATAGAGTCCTATGTACTGCAACTTCCTGAGGTTATTCCGAGTATATTGTATATACAGATGATGTCGATGGAGATGGAAATTGTGGCTATCATGCCGTGACCGAACAATTAGGAATCTTTTAGACGACGGTTAGTAAAGGGATGACACCATGCCGATACGCTATAAAGAGGATGGCCGCACAACTTATGAAAATAAGAGTTGTTATGAACAATTGGTAGATGATCAGGAAGGGTTTGATAGTTTGCATGCTCGGGTGTTAGGGCCAGAGCACGATATGAAGTTCCTTCCTACTGAATATTGGATGAAAATTCCGGTTTGTGGGAATCTTGTGGCGGATACATTTAACTGTGTTCATTATTTTCCCCCCACCAAACAAACAACTTATACGCCAAAGTGGCAAAAGTGCGAAGGATCTCTTAAGAAGAGAAGAGTTGTCTTGGCGTTCGTGAACGAGAATCATTTCATTAATCTGAACATAAAGGAAAATTTTCCATTGCCACCGGTTTGTCCGTTGACTAAAAACAAGGATATAGTCCCTAATCACTCGGAGGAATGGATGAAATTGTATGAGGAGAACCACCAATTGTGGGATGCGTTGAAGCTATCAATTAACCCGGAGAAGGGAGAAATTCCTATTTATAAATTAGAAAGTGATAAAGAGTAATTTGGAAATGTGTGGTTCACTACTACGCAACCTTTTGTTTTTTTTGGAAGTTTGAATTGTAATCATTAAACCATATGCTATGGACATGCCGACATGATTTAGTTCAAACTTTACAATGCCAGTAACTGATCCCGGCTTAGAAAGTGTTTTTTCTTTTATGCCGGAAAGGCACCATAAGTACACAGAGATATCAGGTTTACTGCCGGCGTCGAAATTAACTTCCTAATAATGCCGGAAGTATACACAGATCACTTATGTGTGAAGAAAAGAAAGAGTATCGACATTGTCTGGAGAAGCGAATCCATGCCGGAATTCTAAATTCTTTTGGTCCAAAAGAAATCAGTATACCGGCATTGTTGTTACAATTTCGACCGTGCCGGTTCTGATAAAAAAACATAAAAAATTGCAATGTTTGACATAGATTAACCAATATAATATGTTCTAAGCCAAAAACAAATGAAATCAACATCTCCAAAGTTTAGCAAGACACACAAAATAACATAAGAAAAGACTAGATTGTTTAACAAACCATATGTAAAGTTAAGATGTTCCAAACCGAAAACAAATGAAACAAAAATGTTCAAAGTTTAGCAAGACACACAAAAAAAAAAATAAACTGACAGTAGATTGTTCAAATACATAACTAATACTATAAAAGAAACATTAACAAACATCTTAGATCACTCGGTCCTTGGCTTCTTGTGAACCCTCTTCTTCGTTTCCTTCCACAAGTCCTTTGCATTTGGATCTTCAATTTTGTCTATATTTTCCTCGACTGTCTTCATTTCTGCCGGGGTCAGCACCTCTCCTTTCTTGTTCTTGCATTTAAACCAGTTTCCCAATTTTCCTAGCCGCGCACGCTGTTGTCATATTTTTCCATTAGTAAGTTTGTAAGTTTATAGATATACATTCAAATAATAGGAAGTGAATCAGAATTACGTACCAATAACGTGAGTGTCTTTTGAAGTACGGGTACAATAACTTTTTCAGGAGTTGTGGAGGGAAGTTCTGCTTGTGGAGGCACTGTTTCGGTGGTCGGGCGTACAATATAAGGATGGGAGTACCTCGAATGACCTCTGAGGAAGCTTGGTTCCGACTCATAACCAATTTCCGCCAATTCTCAACTAACCCTATCCAGCACTAGTTGTTGTTCTTCCCTTTCATTCCAATGTAAAAGTAGAGGAGTTGGTTTGTAAACTACCAGCGTATGTTGTTCATCTGATAGGCATTGAGAAAAGTCATGAGAGAATTTGGCATCAGATTTACCCGTAAGTTTTTTCTGTTTGTACCCAAGTTGGCGCATCACACGACGAGGGTTATGCATAACAAATCCTTTTGGATGAAACAATGGTTCATTGTAAAATTCTACATTTTCATGCCTTGCAAAGTGAACTCCTCTTTCGTTCCTATATGGGTCAAACAAAACATCTTAGACAGCAATAGAGTCCAAAGCCTCTCTCATGGCGAGTAACCGAGTTCTGTTATTGGTATTCGGTTTATTGTCGAAAAAAGTATTTCTTAGCTACAGGATCCCGTGGGTCCAAACCATGAGTTAACGACTCCAAATATTTGTATTCCTTGAACAATGTTGGGAAGTGTTCATAAGCCCACACCTACGCCAATGAAAGATCGTACAAATGAAATATATAAGAAAAAAACTAATTGGAAAACAAAATAACTAGTTCACGTTACCTGTAATACAATGAAATTCCTATTAAATTGATAGGCAGTCGCCTTATAAGATCTACGCATCTCCGCAAAAAAATGTGACAAGAAAGCAGTGCCCCATGAATACTCATGAACCTCCTCCAAGGGATCCAAGTATTGTAAGTGGTTCATATGCACACTGTTACCATTAGAGTCAGGGAATATTGCGATGCCCAAGAGTAACAAAAGATAAGCAGCGACAGTTTGCTGAATTTGTTCGGTATTCAATTCCTTGCCCATCGTATTCCCAAACAAATCTCTGAGCTTGAAGACTTTAATAGTCTTTGTCATGGTATTCCTTGATACGTACATATTTTATTTTGTCGTTGCCTCGTCCCAACCAAACAACTTTTTAGTCAGCTCATAGATCTTGGACCATTCTAGGGTCTTACCGTCATCTTCTTTCTTAACGGCTTTTCCAAGGATCTCTAGACCTAATATTCTTTGGACATCTTCAGGGATAATGGTCATCTCGCCAAAAGGAAAATGCATGGTATAAGTTGAATCAAAAAACCTCTCCAAGAAGCAATTCGCCGCCACTTGATCAGTGGCCACATAGTTTTCTACCGCGGGATACAACCCAGATGCTTTTATTGCCGCTTTAACATCCCCACAATCCCCTTCCAAATCCCATGTATCCATTTGTTGATAGCGGCAAACACATAAGGCTTTCTTGTGGTCCTATAAATAAACACCAAACAAACTTCAATTCACCTGATCATATATAAACAATATAACAACAAGATGCAAACGTCTTACATAAGTTGAATAGATACAATGAGCCCAAGAGTCCTTGTAGTCAAATAAGAGTTAGGATCTCTCGGATGACCCCAGTGTTTGCCATCATTGCGTTCTGGAATCATGTCATATGGTTTTGGAAGGTGCTTTGGTGGGTCCTTTTCCTTTTTCTCAGCGGCTTCAACTTCAGGTTGTCCTAAGCCATGTGAGGATGAGCCACTTTCTGGATCAGGAGGTACAAATTTCTCCCACTCATCATCATCATCGCTGCTTATGTCTCCCTCCGGGGGAACCTCCCAAATCATGACCTTACCACGTTCCGGATCATCTCGACTATGTCGAGGCCGAGAAGACTTAGGTTTTCCTTCATCAACAGCTTTTCCCTTTCCTTTCTTCAATTTTGCAGCTTTGGACCTATGTACAAAATGAGATTTAACAAAATAAGGAAATCAAACCCGGCATGGCCGATGAAAATAACGATTCTGCCGGCACACGTTCCGGCATTGTGGTCTAAAGGAATTCTACGCCGGTTTAAAGGTACCGACATTGTATGTAAATAAAATCCTATGCCGGTAATGTAGGAATTTTCTACAGATATTTAACAAAATAAGGTAATCAAAACCGGCATGGCAGGTGAACATAATGATACTGCCGGCATATGTACCGGCATTGTACTCTAAAGAACTTCCATGCCGGTTTTGCGGTAACGACATTGTATGTAAATAAAATTCCATGCCGGTAATATGGGAATTGTCTATAGAGATTTAACAAAATAAGGTAACCAAAACCGGTATGGCTAGTGAACATTACGCTACTGCCGGAAGGAGTGCTAGCGTTTAAACTTAGAGGGTCTCTATGCCGGTATTCTAATAACTTGCATGCAATAAAAGGGGGATACATGACATATAAACCGACATTGTATTGTAATTTAATTGTACTCCGAAACTAAATTGGAATTTCAATTCACTAAATTCAATTTCAAATTCACTAAATTCAATTTCAAATTTCCCTTTACCTAGTACAAACAATAATCATGCAAGTTTCAATTTGTGTTTTTTATATTATGAAATAAACCCTAACAATGCTTCAATAAACATAGACATCACTTACCTCATCATCTCTGTTATTTCCTCATCATCATCTTGTTCAATAGATGCTTCCGATTTCGATTCACCACCAGGAATAGGTTATGGTTTTTTAGGAGGTTTGCGAGTACCCATTCTTCTTTGGGTTTGAAGAATTGAATGAATTTGGTTCAGAGGATGAAACCAAATAATGGAGTTTAGTGGTTTTGGAAGTTCTTTTGGAATTGCGAAATGAAAACAAAGAAATAGAAAGATGGAACCGTTTCCATTCTATAACCGTCAGTTTTATGTAATTATGGAGTTTGTAACTGTCACATAAATGGAATGAAGGAGTTTGTAACGATTACAATGGTGGATAATTGGTGCGACAGTTACAATGGAAAAGAATAAGGATAATTGGTGCGACAGTTACAATGGTAACAAACCTTCATAATTTCGTCGTTGTCGAACTATCATAATCTATGCCGGTAGTCTGACGAATTTAACTGAATTTATTTATATTGTGCCGTCGTTGATTTGTTATTAACAATCTATGCCGGTAATGATTATTGATTCATTATTAACGCACCACCAAAAGGCTTAAGCAAGCAAACTGACCCAAATTGACCTTCATATTAATACTAAGGAAATAAACTAAAAAACATTAAATACATAAACAACGTTCCACATAAAATGAAAGGTCTTAAGTTAATTGCAACTAACATTATTTCTTGTAACGAGATTCAACAAACAAAGCGGCTTCGAAATGCCTAAAAGGCTCTTTTCTCCACTTGGTATATGCTTCTTGAGCTTGCCACCTATTCTCTATGTATCTTGCGAGGAACTCATTGTATTTGCGACATAATTTTATGAGGGAAATTGTACGATTCGCTACAAACTCATCCCCGTAATCCATTTTTCGTTTCTTGCACTTACCGTCATATAACCTCGACATATAAGGACCATCCACAACAAGATCCCAAAACAGGTTTGAAGGGCGATGATCTTCCGGAAAATCCGATACTATGAAGTAATTCTTAATCCATTCGGTTTCTTCCTCAACATCCGCTTCTATCTTCACTTGTTTTAGACATTCGATTATCTCTTTAGTTTCTTTGCGATATTTTGCTTGTATTGCCGCCTCTTCTTCTTCTCTTTTCCTTCTAAGTATCTCTTCTTCCATTGCGGCAATTGACTTGGTGGTTTGCTCCTTCCTTCTAAGTTTTTCTAGTATAATGGGAATTGAGTTGGTGGTGGATGATGATTGATTTCCTATCGGAGTGGATAATTTGTTATTCTTAAGTTTTTCTTTTTCCATGGAAATGATGAAGTCAGTAGTTGGTGAATGATTTGCCATCAGAGATATGTGTTGGAGCTCACCTTTTTTTTTGAGTTATCAAGTGCAATGGGTGTATCCATTCCTTTAAATAGATGAGGACACAACGTCTCTTTTCCACTTTATCATTCTGGCATTGTCAGTAACTTAGATCCCACGCCGAAAATGGTCTTTACTGGTTATGGTTTAAAAAAATAGCCATTATGCATTGAATGTTCCATTCCGGCAGTGTACGGAAGATGTTCGACCATGCCAGTAGTGGTTACCGGCACTGTAATGTATATAAGTTTAAAGCCGGAACATGGTTTATTGCACACAGAATTTTGACACTAAATTCCGGCATAGGATAATATATAGCATCTATGCCGAAAACCTAACGGTATTGAGTTATGTTAACAAAGTAAGCCGGAACTATAATTTATTTTAAATATAATCCTTGTCGCAGGAAGCACGAATGCACTTAGCACGTGCATCAATACTTTAAACCACTTGGTGACCCAAGTGGACGAGTTATAGTCTCGTGACGGTTTATATAGAGATGTACCCACAAAACCTTACCAAAAACTACCCTAAAAACCTAACCAAATACCGCTAAACCTATCAATCTTCTTAGAAAGAATCCGTCTCCGATTCACCCAGCTGGTGGTACTCTGTGACTTTGCTTACAATGTGGTTCACGTTGGCATCAAACATGAATGCTTCTCCTTTTTCTTGTAAGTAACACGTTTTCACGGCTTCATGCTACAAAAACAACACAAAAACTTAGTTTGTTACATAAAAATTGAAAAAGAGTGGATTCTGTCGAATTAATCATAAAAATACTTACAAGTTGTTGAGGGGACAATCTATTGCGGGTAGCGTGCTCGATCCGGTGTTTCATTTTTAGATACTCAACCACTGCATTTAGGATGATTTTGTGTCGTTGCTCGATTTTTTGAGCAGTTCTTCCTTTTAGAAAAACCTCAACGACTAGTTTTTTTTGAGATCACCCAAACTCCGGCATTGAAGTAAATGTGACATAGGATGCTGGCACCCAGTTACAGTATAGTTTACCGTTAGATGTTCATGCCGGTACAAGTGAATTTCTTCACAGAGAAATATGCAACTATTACCAGCATGGTTGAAAAACATGGTTCAGCGCCGGTACGTCATACCGGCATTGAATATATAATTGCGATCATGCCGGTAATTTTGAATTTAAAAAAAAAACGGCTAGTTTTTTGAAAAATAAGACCGTTGGAGATTCATTTCTATATAATACCCCCCATTCCTTTGGAAAAATCTACATAAAGCACCCACCAAATAACAAAAATCCTTCTCTCAAGAAAGCAAGCACCAAAAAATAGATCAATCTAGCACGGTTAAAGCTTCACAACCGATGGGAGATTCATCATCAAGCTCTAACTGCAAAGTAAGTAGATTCAACATTATTAACTATATATGGACAGTTAAAATCTTCTCTACTATGACGTATCACTAATATAATCTTCTCTTATAGAGTCATCATTGCAGCTGTCAAATTTGCAAGTCACCTTCCCATCTAGCAATGGACTGTCCTTTTATTTATTCAAAGTATAGAAGTTGTGATGATACACGCCGATTTTGGATTGCAAAAACTGATGATGCTGAAAATGGAAGAATGTTTCTAAGGTGTTTGAATTACCCAAAGTGCGATGAGTTTCAATGGTTTGACAAAGCTGTTGCACTAGCAGAATCAAGAGAAAACCACAAGGGCCAATGCAAGCCTATTGATGGGTATGATGGGTGTTATATGAAGGGAAAGGAATATGTTGAAAGAGAAGATGAACCAATGAAGATTGTCCTTGACACCCCCATTCCAGACGATGTCTTCGGAGATATTTGGGAAAGGCTCAAAGGATCCGCAATTGTTGAAAAGGGATGGAAATAGATTATGAGATCATCTTTAACCAAAGTTGCTCCATTCCATGTTTTTTAGTATGTTTTAATTTGAAGTTTCAAATCCAATGTAATAGATTACTTAGGAATGAAATAAAAGAGCATTCAAAACGGATTTATAATCAATACCGGCATTGTAGTTTTATCCAAACCAATGCCGGTTTTATGGAATAACTATCAAAGTGTAAGAAAATCAGAATTCCGACATAGATTCAATAAATATTCCAATGCCGGTTTTCGGGAAAAACTAGCAAAGTGTTAGAAAAACACATATTTCTGGCATAGATTCAATAAATACTTCCATGCCAGTACTGTCCAAATTCTATACAGGAACTTGAACCCTTTCATCCCCTATTTCCTGTATGGTTTTAGGAAAATATTTCAATGCCGGTACCTGTGGCGACATAGAATTATAATTACTGTTACACGCCGGAAGCCGTCCCGGCACTGTAGAACCTAGATGTTCCAATGCCGACAACTCTGGTGTAAAAAAAACTTGCAAAGAAAACATTTTACTAAAAATCTAAACATGTTCAACATAAACCAAACAACTGAATCGTGCTTAAATGTTCTTCATCAAGGTATCATAAACCAAAAGTAAACCAAACAACTAAAGACTGCAACCAAAAACAAGTTAGAAATTGTTCAAAACATAAAAACCACCATCCAAATAACGAAACACAACTATAGAGTTCATCACTTGATCTTTTGCTTCTTGACAACGGGAGCCTTCCTCGTTTCCCCAAACAAAGCTCTTGCACTTGGATCTTCAATTTTATCAAGGTTCTCCACGACTTCCTTCATTTCTTCAATGGATAGCACCTCTTCTTCATCGTACTTGCAACCTAACAACTTCCTCAACTTGCGAAGCCGACGCCGCTAGTTTCATACATACAACACATAATTAGTATATATATGCTGATATAAAATTATGTGTAAATTAAACGACTAAGCAACTAACAATACTTACTAGTAATCTAACGGTCTTATGAAGTTGGGCCATCGTAGGTGGTTCCTCTGTAGGAGTTGGAATGGGAGGGTTTTTCTGGGATGGAACTTCGACGTCGTCCGGGCGCACGACCAAAGGATGTGACCATTCCAAGTAATTATTAATGTAGGCGAGATCGGCTTCATCACCGTTGTTCACAAGCTCCCAATTAGTAGAATCTACCAAACGATGTGGTTCCCTATCCCTCAATGTGTTGGTTCTGTAATTGGATCATACTCTACCCTCAACCTTGTGGAACTTGACATAGACACAGTAAGGTCAAGCATATACCTTTCAGTAGAGGCTGTCATGAAGTGGGGTAATTTCTTATATCCAAGTTTCCGCATCACACGACGAGGGTCAGCCATAACGCATCCCTTTGGGTGGAACAAAGGCCCATTGTAAAATGCAACGTTATAGAACCTAAAATATTGGCGGTTTTCTCTAGCCTCCCTGTAAGGGTCGAACACAACATCTTTGGTTGTCATCGCGTCCAGATCCAAACTCATATCTATCAGTCGACGATGTTACCGGGCTTCAGATGGATGTTGAACTGGTATCTCTTGGCTCTAGGCTCCTCAGGGTCATCAATGGGTATAATCTTCAAGAAGGATTTTCCCTTGAACAATGTTGGGAAATGTTCATAATCCCACAACTATACAATGTGAAATGATACATATAAAAATCAGTAAATTTTGTTTCTAAGTTCATTATAAGGGTACATGTGAACAATATTAATAAGAACATAAGTTTAAAAACAAAATTACCTGGAGTAGAGTGAAATTCCCGACAAATTGGTTTGTAACCTCCTTAGAGGCCCTTCTCATCTCTATCATCAAATGTGCCATTACCACGGTGCCCCGAGAATAGCTAAAGACCTCTTCCAACGGATCCAACTATTGAAGGTAGTTTGCACTAACCCTGTTGCCACTAGTGTCATGGAACACCCTAGTTCCCAAGATGAATAACAGGTACGCAACGGCTGTATAAAGAATCTGTGCGGGTTCCCATCCATCCTTGTCTTTTCTCTGCGCCGTGTCTTCAAACTTCTTCTTAAGCAGCAGCGTCAGCTTGATGGTCTTTGTCCTACTAGTCTTAGATACATATAAGCTTTCCGCAAAATTTTTGTAGTCCCAACCAAACAGATTGTTAGTAAGAGCGTGCAACTTCGACCATTCTAGCTCCGGCCAATGATCTCCTTCTGCAATTGATTTGCCGGTAACATTCAAGCCTAGAATGTTCTGGGCATCATCAGGGATCAAGGTCATCTCGCCAAACGAGAAGTGCATGGTATCCGTTTCACCATGATACCTTTCGACGAAGCAATTGACTATCACAATATCTGGCTTCACATAATTTTCAACCAAAGGATATAGACCAGAATCCTTTACTAATGTTTGTACCTCTTCACATTCCTTAGACAAATCTCAATGAAACGCGGCTTGGTTTCGGCAAACACGCACGACCTTCTTATGATCCTACAATTAGGAGATAATACGATTAAGAGGTTTTATGTAAATACAAAACAATACATATGCACGAGATAGAAATTCTTACATAGGTTTGATAGATAGTACGAGCCCAAGAGTCCTTGTAGCCAAATAGAGGCCCCGGATCATAAGAAGCTGCACCCCAAGTTTTACCACGATCAAGGTCAGGTATCACGTCATCAATATGAGGAAGGTGTGAACCTTTAACTTTTACTTTGCCTGTGCCCTTTCCTTGTGTCGGTTGTTGACTTGGCCCAACTTGTTCCACTACTACTTGGCTTTGGGTTGCTAATTGACTTGGATCAATCTCATTATCTTCCTCCTCACTTTCCTCTTCATCTTGCTCATCTTCCTCCTCAACTGCTCCGGTGGGTTCACGGATTGCGAGTTTACTACGGTCACGGCCACTCACCCAAACTTCACCTCTTATAGATTCCCCCAAATGCTTGTTGCGACCTTGTTCTTTCCCTCTAGGAGGCAGAGAGTGAGGAGTTCCAAGACCGTTCTTCCTTCTTTTCTTAATGCCATCATCTTTAGTTTTTCGTTTGTTAGCTTCCTTTGCTTTAGCCCTATTTCAAAAGAAGCACGAAATAAATATAAGACAACTAACTTTCATTTCTAATACCGGCATAAATACACTACATAACGACATAGAATCATCACTACCGACATACCAAAACAAAGTTTCGACCATGCCATGACCAAAACACGACATAGTAATTTCAAACCATTACATGTCGGGACCTAATACCGGCATTGAAAAATAATTGACGAGGATTCCGGTAATCTTTAGGAAGTTCCTGGATACCAAAACACCATTGCCGACACATACGTAAAATTCAAACTCATGCCGTAACAGAATTCCGACATAGAATCTAACCTAAAATGTATGCCGGTACAAATAACAAAATCCTATGGTTTTATGTTTATTAGAAGCACACTACCGACATGGTATTCAAACTAAATTGAACGCCGGTACAGGGTTCCGGTGTGGTCTTCATCCTAAATTGAATGCCACAACTAATTTCCGGTGTGGTATTCAACCTAAATATTATGCCGCAACGCAGTTCCGGTGTGGTCTTCATCCTAAATCGAATGCCGTTACACTGTTCTATTATGGTATTCATACTAAATTGAATGCCGGAAGCTACTGAAACTCAACTGTTTCAGTTAGGGTTTGCGATTTTGAACTAAACCCATAACTACAAATCGATTGAAACACTAATTAAACAGTTTTAAATGACTTACCTTCTCACAGAAACCATATTTCTGAGTAGTTGATCGTCCGATAACTCTTGTTCTTCGTGTTCTTGCTCTTGAGCAATCCAAGCAATCCTATTTTCTTGTTTTTGTTGAGCAATCGATTTTGATTTCGATTGGGCACCCGATTTCTTTCGTGGAGGCATTCTTATGGATTCGGGTAGGTAGGTTAATCGTCGAAGAAAATTTTGAACTAACGATTAATCGTCGATGAAGAACGATGAAGAAAAAAAAATTCGGAACCCTAAGCCTAACCGAGTATGCCGGAACTGATGGTGTAGAAATGGGGGATAAATTTTTTGGTTATTTGATTTTAAGTTTTATGGTAAAGGGTATAACAGTCTTTTCATAATGTTTTTAAATTAATCAAAGGGTGTTTTAGTATTGTCACCCCAAAAAACACCCCTTAGCAGTCACCTTTGGTTGGGAGAAGTAATTCATATCCCCCAATTAGTTTTGATATCCCCCAATTGCGCGTTCAGAAAAAGACATAAGCGATATCTTAGTCGATTATAATGTATTTTTCTAACTCGGATCGTATTACCCTATAAAATACTCCTATTCAGTAGAATAATGTAATCAATGTTAAAGAAAAATATTGAAAGGTCATAGTTAACGCTCTATACTTTGTTTATATCACTTTTTGCACGACCTACGGTTTTCGATTTTCTCGTATCACTTTTTGCTTTCCCCTAAAAAGGAAAAACCGAGAAATCTCAACACTAGTAACATGATGCATTTCATTATCTTCTTTTGACCTTTCTTAGGTAAGGTATCCCACAAGTCTTTATAGCACGTTCATGATTCATGTTTTGAAAAGAGATACGAGCGGAATGAGAATCGAAGTCGAATCATTAATCATGACCTATTCAACTTACTTTCCTAACTCGGATAAAATCACTTTTCAAGATACCCCGGTTCAACAAAATAATTTTCTCAAGGTAGAAAAATATTTAACACGTCATGGTTAACGAGCCAATTACCTTTTTTCGTTTTTCTGCTATCACTTTTTTGCTTTCCCATTAACAGAAACTGATAAATTTCAACACCATTTCGTGACATGATGCATATCATTATCTTCTTTCTTACCATCATTAGGTAAAAAATCCTAGAAGTCTTTACAACACATTCATGATTTACCAAACTCTTTCCAAAACTCTTTCTATTTAATCCATGGACTCCTAATTCAATTAATAAACGGGGGCCCCTAACATTTCCCAAATACACTCATGTTAGTGCGAAAATCACAAAGAAAAATTACATCCCGAAAAAACACAATAACTCTTTCCATTATTTTTTTCCTTTCTTTAAATATCCCATTCTTAGAATTTACTTAACAATTACGCTAAAAACTAAACCCCTTCTCTCGGCTCTGAAAATTATTTTCTTTTCTTTCATCTTCTTCACTACTAAACCCACACAATCTTGTTCATGGAAAGTAGCGTCAATGGAAATAGATTAGTAGGATGGGAGATTCATGGGTTCCTTACTATGAAAGGTAAATTTCAGTACTACCCGGTTTGATTTTTTTACTTTGATTTTCTTGATTCACTGGTCTGTGGTGAAAATGGGCATGTAAATTTATCTGAGTGGCATTCAGGGGATTCGAAGTTATGATCAATGGGGAGTGAATGCACACAGAAATTCTTGCAAGAACCCTACAGAATTAGGCCATCACAGAATTGTGCATCCTGTGAAATTTTGGATGCTTTTTTTTTCTTTTTTTTTACTTTGATTTTCTTGATTCACTGGTCTGTGGTGAAAATGGGCATGTAAATTTATCTGAGTGGCGTTTAGGGGATTTGAAGTTATGATCAATGGGGAATGAATGCACACATAAATTCTTGCAAGAACCCTAAAGAATTAGCACATCACAGAATTGTGCATCCTGTGAAATTGTGAATGTTTTTTTTTTCCTTCTTTGGATTTTTAAGTGTCAAACCTAGCTTTTTTCATGGGTATCATCACCCAATGAATGCTAACTGATTATTGTGTAATGTGTAGATTTGGATATACAGAAGTTATTGGAGGATGCCAACGAAAGGTGGTTCCGGCCGAATGAAGTTCATGCAATATTGTCTAACTACAAGCATTTTGGAATTCACCATAAACCGGTAAACCTGCCAAAAGGTAATTTGATTGCTTGAAATCTGTGCGTTTTTGTTGTTGTCAGTGTACTGTAAAATGTACTTCTGGTGGTTTTGTTGTCAAAATCTGGTTATAACATTTTGTATATAGGGGGAACTATTGTGTTGTATGATCGTAAAAAGCTAAGAGCCTTTCGCAAGGATGGGCATAATTGGAGGAAGAAGAAAGATGGGAAAACAGTTCAAGAAGCTCATGAACACTTAAAGGTGTCATTCGTACAATTGTGTTGTAGTTTTAACTTACAGTAGTAGGAAATTGAATGTTAAGATCAGGGTTATGTACTATGCCGTCTTTTAATCTTGTGATCTTCTTTTCTCAGGTTGGCCGCGAGGAGAGGATTCACGTGTACTATGTCCATGGCTTGGATAATCCTAATTTGGCTCGTAGGTGCTACTGGTTACTCGATAAGTATGTAATGTGAACTTGATTGTCCATTCTTTATTTCACCGATTGTTAAATGGGAAAAGGCGATGTCAATACTTTTTATCTTGTTTGTCAGGAAACAAGAAGACATTGTCTTTGTTCATTACCGTGAGTTAGAGCAGGTGCAAAGTTCTCCTAGTACACCTCATAATTCAAATTCTAATTCAGCTCACTGCTTGAATGCATCTGTCCCCAAGGTTTTAGCTGACGAAAAAAGCTGCTGGGAAAGTCATGCATCTAACTCAAGTGAGTCTGGATTTCATACATTATTAGCATATAATCCAGCTTTCTTGAGTCGAGTATACTGCAACTCAGGGCCAATTTAATTTGTTAACACATTTTTCTGCAGATGGTGTCTCCTATGAGCAGCAGAATCAGTACAATGTTAGAAACTCCAAGAGTGATACAAGTGATTACTCTCAAGCAAGGAATATAACCGTTCAAACCAACGATTTTCAAAGTGCAACAGGAGATGAATCGTCATCCATGCTCATCAAAGAGAGTCTGCAAAATGAAGAGAGCTTTGAAGTATTTCTGGACTCTTTTATGGCTGATGCCTCAGACCTATCAGATTTACCAGATGACTCTTCATTATTAACTAGTCACAATGAATCAGGTACATCGATGATAATGAATCACCAGTTGCAAACTATCAAACCATTATTCACTATAACGAACATCTCTCCTTCATGGGCTTATTCAACGGAACAGACAAAGGTATTGTAACTAGTAATTGGATATGCATTGCTTATCGTAACCTGTACTCGAGACGTCCTTATGAGCTTTTTCTGTTCTGTTTAATGATGCTTGCAGATTATAGCAATTGGATATTTTCATGGAGCATATTTACATATTGATGATACAAGAATGTTCTGTGTCTTTGGAGATGTATGTTCTCCTGCTGAGAAGATAGCAATGGGGGTATTCCGCTGTACATCATTTCCTCGCTACCCTGGATTTGTGAATTTTTATTTGAGCCTCGATGGTTATACACCCATTAGTCAGGTACTGAGTTTTGAGTATCGCTTTCCTCCAGTAGAAAGGATGGCTTTACTAAATGAGCATCCTAAGCAGGAGGAGTTTCAACTTCAGCTAAGGCTTCTTCACTTGCTCTTCTCTTCAAGTAACATCCTTCGCGTGCTATCAAGAAAATCAACATCAGCTTATTCAGACACTAAGTTGCTCCCATCCGTAAGTTCTAGCATCGACAAAGACTGGGAATTCCTGAAAGAATCAATTCAGCATAACAAAATCTCCATGTCACAAAGTAAAAATATGTTAACGGAATTCACTTTGAAGAGCAAGCTAAAAGAATGGATTTTAGAGAGAGTGGTTGAAGGGCGTAAAACAAGTGCTCGTGATAATCATGGTCTAGGAATTATCCATCTTTGCACTCTTTTGGATTACAAGTGGGCTGTTCAACTGTATTCACGCTCAGGACTTTCATTAGATTTTCGAGATGCATTTGGCTGGACTGCCCTACATTGGGCCGCATTCTATGGGAGGTATATTTCCTATCCTGTTTTTGGAAACTGTTTTATTAGTTAACATGAAGAAACCAATCAAATATACTTACATCATCAAATCATGAATGCAGGAAAGAAATGGTTGCGGTTTTGTTATCTGAAGGGGCGGATCCAAGTCTAGTTACTGACCCCACTTCACAATTCCCTGGAGGATGCACGGCTGCTGACATTGCATCCAGAAATGGCCACGAGGGTATAGCTGCGTATCTTGCAAAACAGGGACTGATAACACAATTTATGCTCATGTCGGTCTCTGAAAATACAACTGGCCCCCTTCAAACCCAAAAATCTTATTCAGTGGACCCTAGAAACCTTAGCGAAGAGCAGTTGTGTCAGAAGGATGCGTTTGATGCATACGAGATATCTACTGATGTAGCATCACGGATACAGGAAGCTTTCTGGAAGGACCTTGTGAGCAAAACAAAGACAATGACAATTCAAGACACTGAAGAAGATTATGTGACTAATGCCGACCTAGCTTCTTTAAGTTTACATTCCCCAGAAGCAATTCGCCATACACAGATGTTCACGGAAGCATGTTATACAATGGCTGCAATGAAGATTCAACATGCTTTACGCATCTATATGATACGGAAGAGGATGAAAGCTGCATCAAGAATCCAACACCAGTTTCTTACTTGGAGGATCCGAAAGGATTTTCTCAACAAGCGTTTGCAAGTGGTCAAACTTCAGGTAAGAACTCTCTTCCCATCTATCTTGTTTTACTCAAACTCATATCTCTTATAATAATGTCTACCTAACTCACACAACCATTAGAAGAATTCTTTTTAAGCGTTGGTTTAATCAAACTTAAAGTGAAACCAAGCTAGATTAGGCAATTCCAAGTGCCAGTGTTTACGGAGCTAGAAACAAGTTTCAACTCATCATTCCAAAAGTAAAAACAAACAGTTTGAACCTGGAAAAGTATCTCTATGATATTTCCACTTGAATTTGCAGAATTTTGATTTTTAGTTCTGCCCTTTTCCGTGTTGTATGTTTAGGCTAATTTCCGAGGTCACCGTGCACGGAATCAAGTAAACAGAATTGTTTGGGCTGTTGGAATGCTTGAAAAGGCAATTCTAAGGTGGCGTCAGAAAGGAAAAGGGCTTCGAGGACTTATTCTACCCCAATCAACTGAAAATGTACAAGAGGGGATTCAGGCAGAATATGGCCTTCACGAGGACTTCTTTTTAGACAGCCGTAAGCAGACTGAAGAACGTCTCTCGAGAGCAGTTATATGCGTCCAGTCTATGTATAGATCGAAACGAGCTCAAGAAGAGTATCGGATGATGAAGCTGAGCCATGATAGAGAAAAGGTATAGTTCATATCTTTTTATCACAGTCCTTTGAACCCTTTATTCTGCTCTTTTAGTTCCTGTAACTGATCATCTACCCATTCATTGCTTGTGCAGTTGGAGCGTCGACAAATGCAACAGGTGAATGTACATAAGAGTTGCAGATCAGTTTAGTTTTACAAATTTTGATAGTGAAATTGCAGTAAGCAATTGGTATATACCATTTTTTGTAATCCACAGGCATGTAAAAGTCCTTTATCTGTCTCATTGGAAAAGGTGGAGAATAGGGGCAGTGCACACACAGTAAACAACCTTCTATGAGCTTGGGCTAGCCCCCCCATTGGTGGGGGGGGCAGGCTAGCCACTCGAACCCACAGGCACAGCTCCTGTAGACTTGGGACGATGCTTGGTCAGCCAATTTTTCCAAAAAAATACTGAACTCAAGTCTTTTGTACCACCGGTGTGGGACTAAAATTCTAGCGAAAATAATAAAGTTAGAAACTTCCTCTCCTTTCCTCCTTTTAAGTCGCAACCTCAATTCCTTCCTCGCAAGACCATACAAAACCTTTTCTTTCCCTCGATCTCTCTCATTTCCATCCTAACTACTCTGTTTTGAATTCCCAATTCTCTTCACAAATTCTCTAGCCATATTCTGGTTAAACATCTCAAATTTCGGTGATGCAGCAGCACTGATCGGCAAAATTTTTATTCCCAGGAGTGGGAGAAAGAGCTGAATGGCAGGTTGAATGAAGTTTATTATGATTTCAAAATCTGTTTGCTCAATCTGAGGTTCAATTTTGGTTCTTATATGTCCATCGAAGCTCACTCAGTAATCTTAATTTCAGGTAAGGATTTTACACTAAACCCTTTCCGTATATCTATTGATACTGTATAAAATTTGGGGGTTTTTCCGTATCGAAATGCCAATGTTCGATGAAATGCCTCACGAAAATGTTATTACATGGACTGAACTGATATCTTGAAATGGGTTCTATACTAATGCATTAAGTCACTTTTGTTAGTAGCTGCCATAACCTTAAACCATAGAATTAGGTACAACACTATATGTGACTTTCATTTAGATAACATATTTGCAGTGGTTAGTTGTGGATTCTGAATGGCTTGATTGTTGATAGAGCATCTAGGTTTCTTTAGTTGCTTCCCTAATGGAATTAGGTATATTGAATACGTAATTTGGTAACAATGACGGTTTTAGATTACTGGCAATACACATGGAATACGTAATTTTGGAGTAATGTGAACTATGAGTCATGAAATGAACCTCTGGATATGTCAAATGCGAACAATTTGATACTTTTGGAAGCTCTAATAACCAGGGAATAACTTTCAATTTTATTTTTTCTCGAAGTAGTATCACTGTATTTACATTTGTGAAGTCTATTTTAGTATACTCATATATGTTCTTATTTTCTACACTGGCCTGACATCAGTACATACGAGGCTAAAAAATGTCAAAAAATCTAAAAAATGTGAAAAATTTGATACTTCTGGAAGCAATCCTATTCATGGAATGTACATACTTCAATGTATTACATTTTCTTCCTACTTCTGTCGACTAGAATATCTAGGCATTTGACAGATTTTCTGATCAATGATTTTGCATTTTAGTAGTTTGGGTATACCAAAAGTATGGTAAGCATCTCTGGAAGGGGTTTAATGTATTAACTCGATTGAGTTACTTACACATTCTCTTATGGGAATGAGCCGATTGGGCAAATATGGGAATGAACCGATTGGGCCAATTGGTGTTTTCTTTTTAGGAAATTGAAATATATAATCTCTTCCATGAATAGGTATTGATGTTCAAATACATTGGCCAGTTCAGTTCAGGGTTCGTACTTGTTTCCCCGATTAAATTGATCAGATTTGTTCCTTCCCATCTGGCATTGATTACAGATTTGTTACATATAGTAGATATGTTTGCAGCAAATAAATGGTCTTGCCTGTTGACTAAATTAAAAGACATTGCTTTAAAGTTAAGCAGCTGACATTTGTAGTTGTCAAATTGAGTACTGTTTTTGAATCTCTTTTCTCTTGCTTTGGCATACATTTCAATTAGCAATTGTAGGATGGATTTCGAATCACTTTGAAATTCAATGTGGTGTCTGGCTTCGCTGAGTTCTATTGCCCACTGGAAAGCTGCCTCGGCTCCATTCTGTTCTCTCTGCAAATTGGTGTGTTAGACCTAGCAGGAGTCTTATTGGTTAATCCTTGATTCACTGTCAAAGTCATATCTTTGGTTGAAGCTGCATATGTTTCCGTCATTATTAAGGCTAGGTGACCTTGGGCTCACTAATTATGTTAATGCATGATCAAGTATGTCATGTGCTCCTACAGAAATCAGATATTCAGAATCTACGGTTATGCTTCGACTACCAAGATAAATCCAATTTAGCAGTTCTTTCTAAAATGTCGAAGTTTAGGCTTTCTTATTTCGTTAATGTCAATGTTTGATTTTATCATGATCAAGTGTGCTTGTCCACTTGCATTGGAATTCGTAGCCGACACATGTTGTTGCTTTCCGCCGTTTTGTGTGTAGCACGTGTCAGCAACTACTATTATACCCAGAATCTCAATTTTATTGCTCGCAATTTCAATTCAGAATTCTAGTAATCATCAGTATGAATCCCAGTGCCGTTTTAAGTTAAGGTTTATTGTTGATTTAGTGGTTTCTGCTTTGTCTTAATATCCAACCGGTTGCTATAATATATCATGCTTTTTTATTTTCGATTCATATCTGACAGGCTTTTAACGCAAATTTGTGTAGGGTCTAGTGAAGCTTGAGATGCAGAAACGACCTGGGAAAGCTGCACCCAACAAAGGTCAAGAAAGACATGCTCTAACGTAACTAATAGAGGTTTAAAGTAAAATTTGTTCGAACAAGTCTAAATCCAACAATCTCCCTTAGGTTTAGAGAAACTATCCGTTGAAGCACTAATATGGGATTCTGTCTTACTGTACTGAAGATGAACCGCAAGGATTCTGTCTTAAGAATAGCGTCATTGACATCTTCATGACAGAAACAAAAATAAGTGGTAATCAGATTCTCTTATTTGGGATGGATATCAAAATTTCTCCCCAATTCACAGAGACTATTATAGTAGAAGACAGGATTAAGCCGTAAGCAAACTGAAGAACGTCTAGAGAGAGCAGTTATATGCGTCCAATCTATGTTTAGTTGGAACGAGCTCAAGAAGAGCACTGGATGAAGAAGTTGACCCATGATTGAGATTTTTCCTAGCACAATCTTTAAATGTTAAAACCATTATCCTGCTCTTCTAGTTCCTACGTAAAAGTCTTTCAAAGAGGGATATTTCAAGCGACTTTCTACTTAAGGATTACAAAAGCTTAGAGATGTGCTCTACAATAGAGTATCTAGACAGCTTTCTATCTGAAAAGCAACAGCACTGGCGAAAAAAAATTAAAAAAGGTGGAGAATGGTGATCAGGGTCAGCGCGCACACACAACAAGTATGCGCTTGGGGTAGCCTCCCCATTGGTGGGGTGGGGTGGGGGGGGGGGAAGCTAGCCTCTCGAACCCACAGACACGGCTCCTGCAGACTCCGGACGATGCCTAGTTAGACAATTTTCTCGAATAAATGCTGGACTCAAGTCTTCTGTATTACCAGTGTGGGACTAAAATTCTGGCGAAAATAATAAAATTAGAAACTTCCTCTCCTTTCCTCCTAAGTCACAACCTCAATTCCTTCCTCGCAAGACCATACAAAACTCAAGTCTCTCTCATTTCCATCCTAACTACTTTGTTTTGAATTATTCTTCCTCCTCGCAAATTCTCTAAACAATTTCGGGTAAAAAATCTCGAATTTCGGTGATGCAGCAGCACTGATCAGAAAAATCTTATTCGAAGGAGTGGGAGAAAGAGATGAATGGCATGTTGAATGAATTTACGTTTACATTATGATTTCAAAATCTGTTTGTTCAATATGAGGTTCAATTTCAGGTAAGGATATTACAGTAAACCTTTTTTCGTATATTTACTTATTTTCTGTATAAAAGTTAAGGTCTATTGTTGATTTGGTGGTTTTCTGTCTTGTCTTGCTGTAGTATTTTTCGTGTATTGTAAAACAAAAGCGCAAATTATTGTTTCATATTGATCGATCAATGCAATAGACTTATGAAAATTACAAATGAGAAGTGAGGTTTAGAGAAGTGCTCTACAATACGGGCATAAAAATCTCTGCTGATCAATCCATTTATCCAGACACCCTTTGTGAAACACATGACAGCATCTAGACAGCTCTCTGACCTCATCAGTTGTCTTCAAACAGTCCAAGCATATAGGGCATATCAAAGGATCTGCTTTCTCAACCTTCTTCTCCAGTTTCCTAAGTAAGTCCCCAAATTTCATTACCGGTAACTTCCTTTTAACTAATTCTCTTTCGTCTGTAGTGCATATTCTCGTGTAGTAATCTGCCAGTCTTGTCGCAGAGTTGTACACATCTCCCTCAATTCGTGCAGCTGCATGCAAAATATTTTCTGCGTCAAAATCCTCAGAGGCTAGTTGCCTCTCAATAGATTGAATTAATCTACTAATCATCCGCTGTCTAGTCCCAGCAGCAGTTACTCCAGTTCTCCAATCAGAAACATCCATGTTGGTGAAAGAATAATTAGGCTGCAGCTGATATATCAGTCAGGTGCTGCCTGCTTATATATATACAAGTGCGTTTGCTTCCTAATCCATGTGGGATTGGGAATTTACAGTACAGTTAAATATGTAATGACTGAGATTTTCTTGTATTGGAAATATTTTCCGGAATCAAGACATAAATTCGTTTGCAAGAAAATGAAAAAATAAATAAATACTGTAATAACAAAAAATCAATAATTTCGTTCGCAAGAAAATGAAAAAAATAAAAATAAATACTGTAATAAAAAAATTAGTTTAGAGTTAACCAAAAGGAAAAATGAGCCTAGTTCGGTAATAGCAAAAACCCAGTGTTTATATATACACACCGAGGTACGTAGTAGCACTTCAAAATTTTGAGTTTTTACTAGCTAGTCGTGGAAACTTCTAGTTATTAGTTTGATGATCCTGAAAACCAAACTGCGAACTGGGGGACTGCTGAGACGAAAATCCTGATGACATGAATTGCTGTTGGTGATGCGTCTGAGGTGTGTTCATGAATTGAAATTGCTGCTGCTGCATTTGAAACGGAGGTATCTGACCCAATGAACGATACATGGATGCTGTCGACATCATAGGTGAACCCATATGTTGATTTGGGTAATAAAATTGATTCCCCATACTTAAGTATCCATAACTGGATCCTATCATTGGCTTCATAAACATAGGCGTAGAAAGATTTTCATCCTTTGTGGTATTAAGATGGTGATACTCCATTGGTGAAGGATAACCGAATGGTTGTGAATGCATATTAATATCCTCTCTTCTCCACGGAGTGTCATGATCATAGTTATAATTGTAAGTGTTTGAAGCTTGGTGAGGAATCTGATCTGGTACTACTGAATTGGGGAACTCAGCTATCCTTTTGCTACCACTATCCTTGGTAACGCCACTACTATTCATAGCTTTCATCGAGTTGATTCTTTGTTCAACCAATTCCTTCTTAGCATCCAAGCTGTGGTAAAGTTGTTGAAGTTGATCAACTGTGACCAGATCATCCAATGGCAACTCTTGGTTTTTCTTTCTTAGCTTAACGAGTTCAGCCTCGGACTTCCTCTTTTGATCTTCAAAGAAATTCTTAACAGTAAGAGTTCTTTTGACTTTGTCCTCCTCTGGGACTTGTTGATACCTCTTAATGATCTCATCGACTTTATCAAGTTCTGAAGGAAATGTCTCAACTTCAACAGGACGGTCACCCTGCTTAGGTCCGTAGACGATCATCAATGTATCAACAGCACACAGCTTGTTGAATTCATCCAATTTCTTCAACAATCCCTTCTTTCTTTTGAAATAAGTCGAGTTGCGTGACTTTTCTTTGGCTATAAGTTCCATCTTGAGTTTCGCGCGTCCCATCTTGTCGCTGAAATCACCAAACCAGAAAAAAGAAATCAAAAGAATCAGACATCTACTTGATCGATTCAGAAATATCAAAAACACAAACCTGTTTGTAATAAACAATAAGGTTTAACAAAAAGAAAAGGAAAATACAGTAAAGATTTATGGTTTACTTGAATAAGAGGATATTGTTTAAATCTTTCAACACTTGTTTTTAAGGTTATTGCAAAACCGGCATGGCATGCATATATGACATTAAAACCAAATACAGCAAGGAAAAAAAAAGTCATTAATGTTTTTGGTCCTGTTGTTAAACACTAATCAGAGATATCAATCTTAACATATGCACTACTGCAATAGATACTACATTGATGAACATCATGAGTAATTAATAAAAGTATATATATTATATCAAGAGAGGGAGACAAGGAAAGAAGAAGTTAATACCTTAGAACTGCACCACCGGAGGTCTCTCCTTTGTTAATTTTAGATTGAAAATCACAAAACAGAGTAATTTTCTTTCTTTGGCTGAATTGTTTATGGGGAAACTTTTCTCATCTATATAAAGAAGATGAAATTAAGAGACAATGTGAGCTTATTCCCTACTATGGACATTACCATATATAAATGTATACGAGCATTAAATGCACCGTAAATTTTTTTGTCCGATTTATGGAAGTTTCCAAATATCCGAGTATAAATAATAATTACTCTTGTGGTAATTTAGTTAAGTAATTAATGGGCTTGTGCTAATTAACCCCAATATTGACAGAAACTATTAAAGTAGAAGGGCGGATTCAGCCAGAATGTGGCCTTCACGAGGACTTCTTTTTAGACACCCGTAAGCAAACTGAAGAACGTTTTGAGAGAGCAGTTATATGTGTGCAATCTATGTTTAGGTCGAAACGAGCTCAGAAAGAGTATCGGGTGATGAAGTTGACCCATGATCGCGAAAAGGTATCATTCATTTTTAGCACAATCCTTTAAACCATTTTATTCTGCCCTTTGAGTAACTAATTAATCATGCATACCTACCCATTGCTTGTGCAGTTGGAGCATCATATAGCTTTTGGGAATTAACTTAGCCGATAGATGCAATAGCCAGGTGAAATGTACATTAGTTGCATCTCATTAATTAGTTTAGTTTTACACTAGTTGTGATGGAAAAATTGCAGTAGGCCATTTCTACATACCCATTTTTACTTTGTAATCCAAAGGCATGAAAATGTCTCTCGGAGACTGGTGAGAGACTTCTTTTTAATCGAGGATTCCTCTTTTAAATTTCATACTTCTATTTTTCGTGTATGTAAAACTGAAGTGCGGTGTAAGACTCATGAACATTACAAATGAGGTTTGATTTGCATAATGTTGTTTTTTTTGTAAAAGATCTGCTCAATAATCCTTTAAGGAAGTCAGTCATTATATTCCATCACCCGTAAGAGCAAGTTCATCTTCCATGCCACCTCAATATTTGGAGTCGTTTATGGAAGCTTAAGTTTAATGATGGGATCATAAAAAAAGCTAAAAAGAATAGTATTTGACTTGGTCAATGATATTTGACTATAATGTTTGCTCGGTTAAAATTAAGAGTGGTTTGTCCGTATTTGATATATGTTAAAAGAAGAAAAAAACTTTTATGAATAGAGTTTTTCATCTTTTAGCATGCTATTTAGAATAACGTTTTCTTTGATTCCACATATTATTCCACAAAATCATGAAACATGGCTTGGTAAGACTCTGAATGATATCAACTTGGAATCCATTAGACTTAGGTTGGATTCCACCGTAAGACTTGCTCTAACTTCCTTTAAACCTTTTAATTGATTCTCTTTCGTCTCCCTGCATATTTTCTTATAATAATTTGTCGCAGTTCGTGCAGCTGCATGAACATTTTATGCGTCAGATTCTTCCTAGGGAAGATTACAATGACAAAAGAAGAAGAAAAAAAATTATTTTCATGTAAAAATACAAATAAAACGGAAAAAGCATATGAACAACACCAGTTAGCACCATAACGTGCCAATGTCCATCCCACTGCCATAGATCCTATACATATACATGTTTATATGTTTACTTTACTTGGGAGGATGCTTGGCTAGTCGATCTAGGCGCATAAAAGGGGAACTAATGTCTTGTTTATATTCGATGTGAGACTAACACCTTGTTTGTTTACAGCTAACTCGGCATTTGACTCTGAGTCAACCCCAGACTCACGCATAGTCAGCAGTCAGACCGTTTCTTTTTAAAATTTGGTTTGACTCGACATCTGAGTGAGAAATAACCCTTGAATCGGGCCCTATAGAGTCAGGCACTGGAACGCCCCTGAGTCAATGGTTGAGAGTTTACGAAAATCCTTTATTATAATTTCTTTTTTTCTCTTTTTTTCAGTCGAGTTTTTTAGAGAGCAGAGATGGATGATTGAAAATGCGGGGGGTCTAACAACCACACCCAATAATTCGTTTGACAATATGAGAAGACTTACTCCAATATACTTTCGATAGAATCAACAAGAAAGTCAGACTCAATCTAGAGTAAAGTATATCAAAGAGTTTAATATATCTAACTCTTAATTCAATCTGCAATCAACAAACAGAAATTTGCGAGCCCGATTGAATATAAGAGGAGTAACTTGAACGGTATCAAAGACCAATATTCAAGTGTCAATCAATTTAAATCAACAACCAAAGGTTGGATATTCTAATTGATGATCCTAACGCACAACCTGTGATATTTCAATTATATAACAAATTATAATGCGGAAAAGAAATAACACATACACCAGAATTTTGTTAACAAGGAAAACCGCAAATGCAGAAAAACCCTGGGACCTAGTCCAATTTGAACACCACACTGTATTAAGCCGCTACGGACTCTAGCCTACTACCAATTAACTTTGAACTGGACTGTAGTGAATCCTAATCCATCTCACACTGATTCAAGGTACAATTGCGTTCCTTACATCTCCAATCCCAATAGGATACTACGCACTTGATTCCCTTAGTTGATCTCACCCACAACCAATAGTTACCGGAGAGAAGCATTCTCGGAGGATAAAACTTGGTAAACACTCTCTCACTCTTCCAACCTTCTTACTAAAGATGCATGAGACATGGAAGAAGGCACGAAGCCTGAATCAACAAGTTTATTCTTAAGGGAACAGACCTCAGAAGTTAAGAAATTTCGTTCTGCAGTAACCTTAGCTAAGGAAGCGCATGCATCTTGAAAATCTGTATGATACTTCTTGCGGATAATTTCTTGGGCTGAGAGACGTTTCTCGACTAAGGCAATATCCTCCATTTGCTTTTAAATGAGACTCTCCTTCCAATTTAGGGCATCGTCAATTCCTTACGAAGCAAAGCCATCTGCTTCACTAAGTCCGCATTATGAGAAGACTAAAGGGAAAGTTGGGCCTCATTATGGACGGTTACGTTCATCAGCCTATCAGATTTCTTTTGATAATACCAGACATCGTAGGTTAACTTGAATACTTGATCCCGGAGACATCTAAGTTCACTAGAGTTACCGTCTGGAAGACGAAGGTTGTCTTAGGACTATGCAGTCAAGCAAGAACGAAGAAAAATCTAAGTTAAAGAAGGAACGAACCTATAACTTTAGAAGACTCAGCGTCCAAGGAAGAATCAACAGCTTTATGCCCATCTTCCGCAACCTTGGAAGCATTATTCGCTCTCTCAAGAGCCAACAAGCAAGCTTCTAGGGAAATCTGAGTTTTCCTCAGATCGTCCTCCAACGAAGATATCTTAGCAACAGAAGCAACACTAAGGAGCTAAATGAGGGAACAATGTGACAAGTATGCTCAGGAAAAATGCCAGGGTCCAGCACGCTTAACCAGATATCTTAGTTTTCCTCAGATCGTCCTCCAACGAAGATATCTTAGCAACAGAAGCAACACTAAGGATCTAAATGAGGGAACAATGTGACAAGTATGCTCAGGAAAAATTCCAGGGTCCAGCACGCTTAACCCTATACAACTTAGGTAAAAGTATACTTTATGACAAAAGGAACCTATTAATCTCAGAAACGAAGGTTATTCAAGAATCGAACCCGTGAAAATACGGAACAAATAAGCAATAAAGAAAACTGGTGGCTCAAACTCGATCACGTGATTCAGAGAGCAATAATGAAGAAAACAGCCTTTGGATTAATACATGACTAAGTGCGATAATCTAGGAACAAGAATGAAGACTATTGTTGATAAAAATATACACGATGTCAGCAAACCAAGGACAATTACGAAGATTTCCAAACCCAGCAAAGGGGAAAAGTCTACCAAGAGTACCTCAAGAGAAGGAGACTTCTCAAGACAAACATAAAAACAATTATGAATGAAAAAGTAGCGTATAAGTAAAGATGCTTTTTTTCATTAAAAAGCAACGTGAATCATCTTTCAAGGAAAAAAAGGAGGGGAAAACACATATCAACCACAGTTAAAAACATCAAAAGAACCCACGAAGGGGCATACTTCGTTCTAGAAAGGCATCAAAAAGAAATACTTCAGTCAAGGAAAGGAAGACCCTGAACCCGCGACATCTCATGAGCTAGGATCGAAATTAAAAAAAATTGCCAGCTTTTCCCTAACAACCGAAGCATCACATAAATACCGTAGAATGCGCCAGAAATCACCACCATACTGCGTCGCCACCGGAGGGAACGCCCTAACTACATAATCTCCAGCAGTAGACGACTCAAGCACACCAGGTGAAACCCTTCTCTTCTTTAGTGAATTACTAGAGAATCCAGGCACAGTACTAGCAATAGATCCCGCAGCAGACGAAGCAGGGGAAAACTACAAAAGAAAGCCATCAGAATATCAAAACAAAGATATTTAAGCAAATATATTCAAAGCTGCCAACCTTCAAAGAAAAACGAAGGTTACCTCGTGAGAAGCGGAAGGGCTGGAAAACCAAGGCTGTTGCCCGTCACGTTTCATAGGCAAAGAAAATGCAGTACGAGGAACGCTGGGGTCCGCGGTAGAAGAGCCTAAAAACCATGGATCAGTCATAAGAAAGGGAGTATACACCCAGCATTTACCACGGTCAAGATAAGAAGATTCAGTAATCTAAACTAAGGTCAGATGGGATTAGATATCATTTTCATGAAGTGAAAGACTTTGTAGCTCATAAAAAGGCGAAAGAGGTGGAAGATCCCCAACAACAACTTCTTCTACCTCTGCGAGCACAACAGCCTCAGACACCATAGTCATCTCAGTACTCACATATAGCTCAGTATCCTCAGATGATGGAGATGGCGTAGCACCAGGACGGAGGTAACTCCGTAGATGAAGAGGGCCTTCACTCCTTATCCACAAGCTTCTTAGGAAGACCAATGGTTCCTAACATCAATAGGAGAAACATCCCAATCAACAATGACGGACGAAAAATCACAGTCCATTACAAAAACAGATTAGGGGAAAAAATCAACATACTTTGAGCATGGGTTAACCCAACCAAAAGGAAGAGTTTAAACTCATCACGGGGCAAAATCAAGGGTCATTCATCACATGATCGGAGTTGCAGACGAAGAACAACCATGGCAAGATCATCATCAAAATACAAAATAGGATGAAACCCAAGCCCCCATACAAGGAGAATGGGCAAAAAATAATTATAATTCTTACATGCAAGCACCACAACAACATCCAACAATCGAAAAAGGAGATGCAGAACTAAGCATAAAGAAGAATGAAAGCAACAACAACGAGTAAGAACCACTTACTTACACAATCAGACGCTGATCATAACTTCGAATGAGCAAAAGAAAAAATGGAGCAGTTAGAAGCAGGAGAAAAAATCTCTGAGAAAAGGATGGAGAACGATAGTTCGAGGAAGGGAAAAGGAGTTAATGAAAATTTATTCTCTTTATTTCCATATTATAGGCGGCTGGAGAATCCAAAAATTTGGATGTCCCAAAATTCAAGGGGAAGTTATTGCATGAAAGGACATGTAGGGACCACTCAATTGGTACGTGCAAAAATGACGACGTAACGGAAGTTTTCTTCCAATTCTACCAAATGGTAGAATATGAAAGAAAAGGGGCACACTGTGAATACCAATATTCTGCGGAGCACGTGTCACGATCTTAGTGGACGCCATACAAACTTAACTGTGTAGCCTTCGCTATACAGAGAAGCCTGAGTAACAAAGGATACCTTTGCAGATCTACTTTATCCCGTCCCAAGGAAGGATTCCTCAACGGTTGAGATAAGAAGAGTAAAATCCTAGTCTACAAAGAGGCAGCTGGCGAAGGGACAGAGTTAGATGACGCATCTAATCAGCATTAAATGCACAAATATCTTATCTACACACATAATCAAAGCACGTGAAGAGAGAAGACGTGGCATAACCCGATTGGCAGAAGCTGGCGGTGAATGGTGTGGCAATGGAAAACACACAGAAGCTTGCAAGTATACAAGGCCAAGTTTATAATATAAGAGGAAAGCAGGGGAAAGTCCACAGGGAGTGGGAGCACTATAAGAGAAACCTAAGCTAACAATGGAGACAGGGTACTATGGCAGTGAGCAAAGCAAGGTAATGTGGCAGATTCAAAGAACTAAAACAGTTACACAACAAAGCAGCACAGCAGAATAACAATAGCAGGGAACCAAGGCTATAAGCCAAGGGCAAGGTGAGGATTGTGCACTGATTTCAGTGCACAACAGCTACAAATTGCAGGAATTTAAACAAGAAAAACAGGCAAGGAGAATAACTGATCAGGAAGCAAAATAGAACTGAATAGAGGTGACTGCAAAGGGATTGGTGGTTAAGCCAAGGCTTAGGATCCACCTTGTGTCCTAATCAAACAACATGTTTCTAGGTTGAGTTAAAAATCCTATGCATACATCTAGAATGGGAGGAAGGCTAATTTGCTCACTAGTTTGCCCCTAGCATTGACTGTCTTTTGACAGAACAATCAATCACAGGCACTATGAGCATTAACCTCTTCCCATTGCTCAATCAAAACATACATCAGGAGAACTATCCTAGCAACATGTCAATTGACAGTACACAAGGCTCAGTTAGCTTAGTGCTACTTAGCTCATGCTCAACATGTTACAAACATAAGCATTCATCATACAGAAATAATTCAAACATAACATAACAATCAACTGTTAATTGCATAAGAAGACTGAAATTGGAATTGCATAAAATTTTGTGGCAAATTCTCTACTGGCTAGTCCAGAGAGCATCCCCAGTGTCCTTCACACACACCACATAATACCAATTTATACCCCCCAATTATCAGTTTAGGGTTCACAGCCCCTTTTCCCCAAAAACATAAAATTAGGTAAATTTGGTTTACCTAATTTTTATGAGATACTCACTCCATCTCGTCGACCCACTCTCCAATTACTTCTTCTCGTTCATCTCCTGCTCCAATTGCTGCTCTAACATCAACTTATATCTTCAATTTCTCACCTAGGGTTTCAGTGATGAGAGATGAGAAATTGAGGAGATTAGTTGATGAAAAAGAGGTAAAACGTGATAGTGATGATGGGTTTTTGGTTATAGGTAGAGTAGAGTGATTTGGTGGCGTAGATGGTGGAGTGATTTGGGGAGAAGATGGTGGTGATGGAGACGGACATGGTGGTACTGTTGCAGAGAGGGGGGGGGGGAAAGATGGTGTCGATGGGGTTTGAGGAAGGGTGTGTTTGGCAATGGGTATAGGTATTAGGTACTAGGGTGTTGAGCAAGTGTAGAGGATTTTGATGTTTCGCGAAGCTGGACCGATGGATGGGAAGATGGTAGGTGGATCTGACGGCGATGCGGAGGCAGGCGATGAGCGACCGTCGGATGAAGAGATACAACGAAACGAACGGTACTTGATGGAGTTAGGTACTGTAGTGTAAGGCGGAGATATCAAACTTCTATGCACATCAAGGGAGCGACCGTCGGATGCTTCTGAGAACTGATCTGACGGCTGAAGACGCAAGCGGGTATGGATTTGGGTTTTAGGCTTTTGGGTATAGAATATGGGTTTGGGAAATGAGTTTGGGCTTGGAAAACCTTGAGCCCACTTCTTCTTTAAGAACAACTTTCTTCTTCTTGAGCCCATTTCCAGCTTTTTGGACGTGCGCTCCATTCTTTGCGGCTTCCTTGCGTGATTTCTCCCGGCTTTTCACTACTTTTCCGCTCTTTTCGCTCCGCGACTCATCCGAACTTTATTTATTACCTAAAAATGCAAAATTAATTAATAAAAATATTTATTCTTGAAAACAATGAAAATACAGAATATGGGATAAAATGTAGAATTAATGCATAAAAGATGAGTTAAATGCCAAAGAAAAAGGGATAAATATATACAATATTTGGCACTCATCAAATACCCCCAAACCTGAATTTTACTTGTCCTCAAGTAAAACAAAACTAAGGAAATCCTAACTATACCACTGTCGCTGGTCTCTCGAATGCATTTAGCGTATGCACTAAGCCTTTTAAACCACTAAGTGTCCCTAGTGGACGAGTTGAAGTCTCGTGAAGGTTTGCTTAGAACGTACCTACAAAGTTCTAGGTCAAAATATAAGCTCAGATTCCATCAAACGTGACATGTGCAAAACAGTTAAGCTCACAGCAAAATGGAGATGTCAATCTAGCTATCGAAGGCACAATCCTAGCACTGATAACAAAAAAAGACATGTGATAAGAGTGTAAAGTGTACCTACACATGTGTAAAGAAAGATCTGAAGTTATGACTACTAATCACCAAGAGATAGTTTCTCAGGCTAAGAACTGAGGTCGAAATCTAGCTAGCTGTCCGGACTTTACGAGAATTGTGAATGAGTTGGAGGTATTTCACAATTACTCGCGTTGTACATCAATGGCATACACCCTCCTTGCTTATTACAATAAAACAACAAAATGACTATTTACATGACTCTTATTTACATTGACTATTCTCTTTTTATTTTTGGAACAAGAGAGAATGGAATTGATAAATACTTGATGATTTTTTTTTTTTTTTTTTAACTACGGAAACACTTTTGATACATATACAAAAGGAAACAAAAGATTACATGACACTTTGCAAGAGGTAGCCCTTTTTGATGCACCCAGTTAAATTCGATGGTTGTCTTTCTTAATGTAACCTCCACCTTCTATCCCAACCAACCAAAGAACAAGCTAGTCAAGTTTCGTTCAGTATTCTAAAGTGATTGGCAATCGTAACTTCCTATCAAACACCTTGAAGATCGAGGCCATACATGTATTGGTAGATCGTGCGCGTGCAAATTTCTTATCACTATGTGAATTGTGCTAGAATCAGGGTGCCTAAATATCTAGACTAAGACTCCTAATAATTATACATATTTGCACAAGAATCAACATTTCAAGGTAAATGAGCTCCATTTTTATGATTTTTCATTTTTTAATTTTTTTTTGAATTTTTCAATTTTTTTTCAAAAAGATGGAGTTTTGTTTTCAATTATGGCAAATTATCATGGTATCTACTCTATACCCCCAAACCTAAACTAAACATTGTCCTCAATGTTTCAAAATATGGAAAGAATTATAAAACAATATATGAAGAGGAACATGCTGAGTAGAGTAAAAGGAGAGAGAATACCCGATTGTACGGCGAAAGCTCGATTAAAACTCCGTTATTTCAAGGCAAAAATCCATCATATTAGGAGTCACAATGGATGAGCACAAAATATATACAAAAGGAAATTTAACTAACACATTATCTACAAGAAAATTTGGTTTTTAATGGGATTGGACTTTTTGGGAAAAATTTGGTTTTGTCGGGAGACATTTGGCTTTGATGGGAAAAAGAAAATTTTTGGTTTTTTAGGGAAACATTTGGAAAACTTTGGTTTTTATGGGAGAAATTTTTGGTTTTTGAAATTGGGAGCAAGCCCACTGTTGGTCCTCTAATGGAATGGGAGGAAGGCTGCGGCCCACGAAACACTAAGTTTTAATTTTGAAAATTTAATTTGGCCCAGTTGGTTAAGGCCCGACGTTTGTTTTAAAACTTTGGTTTCGAGGTCCACTCTTGAGTGGAAACAAGCCCACAATCGGTTACAAGCTCAGCTGGGTTTAAACCCAGAGTCCAAAATACAAGTCCAATGAAAGAATTTAAACAAGCCCACAAATAAATTATTACAAACCCAACAGAAAATAAGAGAAGCCCAAAAATTGGCTTTAATATTACAAGCCCACAATTAAAAAAATTGGAAGCCCACAATTCGGGTTCTCTTAAATGGGTTACCTTTTAAGCACAGCCCAGCTGCTCTGATATTGTTGCAAAAACCCAGTTGGGCTTTGGTTCTTTTCCTTGGTGGCGTCCCAGCAGAGGAAAAACAGGTTCAGAACAGCAGGTCCAACATCAAATGAAGTGAAGCAGATGCAGATGCAAATGCTATGCAGTGAAATGCAAAAATAGCTAATAAAACAACAAGAAAAACACAGCACCAATCCCCGGCAGCGGCGCCAAAAACTTGGTGTGACAAGCAAAGACACACAAAAGCTTGCAAGTATACAAAGCCAAGTTATGATATAGAAGGTAAGCAGGGGGTCAGTCCACAGGGAGTGGGAGCATACAAGAGAAACCTAAGCTAGCAAATGATGTAAAACAAGGCAAAGCAATATGGCATACAGACAAGAACCACAGCAGCAAGGAAAGAACCTAGTAAAGAACCACAGCAGCAAGGAAAACAGACAAGAACCAAGGCTTGGAAGCCAAGGGCAAGGTGAGGATTGTGCACTGATTTCAGTGCACAACAGCTACAAATTTCAGGAATTTAAACAAGAAAAACAGGCAAGGAAAATAACTGAATTGAAAGCACACAGAACTGAAAATGTAAGTGACTGAGAAGGAATTGGTGGGTAAGCCAAGGCTTAGGATCCACCTTGTGTCCTAATCAAATGACATGTTTCTAGGTTGAGTTTGATCCTATGCATACATCTAGAAATAGAAGAATACTAAATTGCTCAATAGTCTGCCCCTAGCATTGGCTGTCTTTTGACAGCACAGCCAATCACAGGCACTATGTGCATTGGTATCTCCCATTTGCTCAAGCAAAACAGAGCATGGAAGTAACTATCCTAGCTTCTAGTCACTTGACAGTGCACAAGGCTTCAGCTGAGCCTTGGCCTGATGCTATTTAGCTCATGCTAAACATGGATAAAGCAATAACATTCATCATATGTGATAATTCAGATACAACTAGCAACATTTGAGATAACTAAAAACATATGCAACTTTCAACTGTCAACAGTTATGCAAAAATCAGAAATTGGAATTGCAAAATTAAAATAATTCTCTACTGGCTAGTCCAGAGAGATACACAGTGTCCTTCACACACACCACATAATACCAATTTATACCCCCCCATTATCAGTTTAGGGTTCACAGCCCCTTTTCCCCAAAAACAGAAAATTAGGTAAATTTGGTTTACCTAATTTTGATGAGATACTCACTCCATCTCGTCGACCCACTCTCCAATTACTTCTTCTCGTTCATCTCCTGCTCCAATTGCTGCTCTAACATCAACTTATATCTTCAATTTCTCACCTAGGGTTTCAGTGATGAGAGATGAGAAATTGAGGAGATTAGTTGATGAAAAAGAGGTAAAACGTGATAGTGATGATGGGTTTTTGGTTATAGGTAGAGTAGAGTGATTTGGTGGCGTAGATGGTGGAGTGATTTGGGGAGAAGATGGTGGTGATGGAGACGGACATGGTGGTACTGTTGCAGAGAGGGGGGGAAAGATGGTGTCGATGGGGTTTGAGGAAGGGTGTGTTTGGCAATGGGTATAGGTATTAGGTACTAGGGTGTTGAGCAGGTGTAGAGGATTTTGATGTTTCGCGAAGCTGGACCGATGGATGGGAAGATGGTAGGTGGATCTGACGGCGATGCGGAGGCAGGCGATGAGCGACCGTCGGATGAAGAGATACAACGAAACGAACGGTACTTGATGGAGTTAGGTATTGTAGTGTAAGGCGGAGATATCAAACTTCGATGCACAGCAAGGGAGCGACCGTCGGATGCTTCTGAGAACTGATCTGACGGCTGAAGACGCAAGCGGGTATGGATTTGGGTTTTAGGCTTTTGGGTATAGAATATGGGTTTGGGAAATGAGTTTGGGCTTGGAAAACCTTGAGCCCACTTCTTCTTTAAGAACAACTTTCTTCTTCTTGAGCCCATTTCCAGCTTTTTGGACGTGCGCTCCATTCTTTGCGGCTTCCTTGCGTAATTTCTCCCGGCTTTTCACCACTTTTCTGCTCTTTTTGCTCCGCAAGTAATCCAGACTTTATTTATTACCTAAAAATGCAAAATTAATTAATAAAAATATTTATTCTTGAAACAATGAAAATACAGAATATGGGATAAAATGTAGAATTAATGCACAAAAGATGAGTTAAATGCCAACAAAAAGGGATAAATATATACATTATTTGGCACTCATAAAATACCCCCAAACCTGAATTTTACTTGTCCTCAAGTAAAACAAAACTAAGGAAATCCTAACTATACCACTGTCGCTGGTCTCTCGAATGCATTTAGCGTATGCACTAAGCCTTTTAAACCACTAAGTGTCCCTAGTGGACGAGTTGAAGTCTCGTGAAGGTTTGCTTAGAACGTACCTACAAAGTTCTAGGTCAAAATATAAGCTCAGATTCCATCAAATGTGACATGTGCAAAACAGTTTAAGCTCACAGCAAAATGGAGATGTCAATCTAGCTATCGAAGGCACAATCCTAGCACTGATAACAAAAAAAGACATGTGATAAGAGTGTAAAGTGTATCTACACATGTGTAAAGAAAGATCTGAAGTTATGACTACTAATCACCAAGAGATAGTTTCTCAGGCTAAGAACTGAGGTCGAAATCTAGCTAGTTGTCCGGACTTTACGAGAATTGTGAATGAGTTGGAGGTATTATACAATTACTCGCGTTGTACATCAATGGCATACACCCTCCTTGCTTATTACAATGAAACAACAAAATGACTCTTTACATGACTCTTATTTACATTGACTACTCTCTTTTTATTTTTGGAACAAGAGATGATGGAATTGATAAATACTTGATTTTTTTGTATTTTTCTGATATTTTCTTTTTTTCTGAATATACATCGTTTTTTTTTTTTTTT
>NC_039358.1:42869163-43019163 GCF_003573695.1 Papaver somniferum
TACTTCTTCATTGTTATAACTCAAAATTTCTTTCTATATTAATATTTTTTATATTTTTCGCAGGCTGGAAAAGCTTCTTTTGCTGTTGCCTCAGATCTAGAGAGAAGACGTGAAAATCTTGAAAAGAAGAATCTTCAATTTCGCAAAAAAATGAAGAATTGGAAGCTGAAGTTAAAGGTCTTCGCGAGAAAAATAGACAATTAGAAATTGATTCTTCTTCTATAAGAACAAAATCTCTAGTCTTCAGCAAGCTAATAATCATTTACGGTATGTTACTTTTCTCTTTTCCCTTTATTCATTCATCCTGTTGTTTTATATTATTTAAATGATCCTTTTTGCAGACATTTATGGTTTCTGATGCCCCTTCTTCGTTCATTTCCTAATGCCTTGGATAATGATACCCTTCTTGAGCGTCTTAACAATTCCTTAAATAGCTTCTCAAATGATAGAATTTCATCTCTTTCTCTAAATGAGCTTAGATCTAAATTTCGCCTCTTAGAAATTGATCATAGATCTAGTTTAGGCTTAGCCAACCGATTTAAGCGTCTCCTTCTTGATTCTAAAGAAAAACCAATGAGTTAAGAACCAAAATTAGCGGTCTCATAGATGATAAGGATCGCATCTCTGATCAAGGTGCCAAGGCTTTGGCGAAATTCCAAGAGGCTCTTCTTGAAGTTCAACTTGAACGAGATGAAGCTAACCGCAAGAATCGAACTCTGCGAAAGGGAAAATCAAATTCGTTCTCGTCTTCTTATAAGTAGTGAGGATGAATTTGTTTGGGCTGCGAAAATCTTAGATGATGCTAGAAAAGATTTAGGTGTAAATGTTAGTCTCCAAGTTGAGCATACAGCCTTGATTAGAGATATGATTTCTGACAGAGAAGGTTACTAACTGCTCTTCTTTACTAATCTTTTGCTTCTTATGAATTCTCATCAAGTTAATAATTGATTGTCTTTTGCTCGCAGATTCTGAAAATAGATCTCGTGAAAAGATTGAGGAACTCGAAGCTGAAAAGGAGGAACTCGCAAAGAATCTTTCTTCTCGCAACGACAAGTATTCTGGATTAAAGAATCAAATCAAGATCACTGTTGCGAATTTTAAGAATGATGCTATGCATTTTCGCAATCAAACTATCCAAATGGTTTGTGACGATCATAATATCCCACATTCTGATTATCCTTGTCTCTTGGAAGAAATCCCACAAAATACTCCCAGATTGATTATCTCTGATAGCGAAGCTGACGATAAAGAATCTGATAGTGATGGAAGTTCTGATGGTGATGAAGATTCTGACGCAGACCAAGAAGGGAACAAGTCTGATGAAGATAATGAAGGATTAACTAAGAAGTAGTCTTTATTTCTTTCTTTGATTCTTTGTAATACTTGTACATTTATTTCTTCTTTCTGTATATTTGTGTTTCTTTTATTTTGACCTGCATCAATTAAAACAATTCTTCTTTGCAATACAGTTAATCAATATAATCATTAATTCTTGAATCTTTGAGTAAATCTATCATATGGAGACAAATAACATTTTCTAATTTCATACATTCCCATACTTGCCTCTGTTATTTGAATCCAAATGAGAGATTTCATAAGAAATTTCTTATTATATAACTTCGCAATCTTATACAAAGTGAATTTTGTTTCTTTTCAAAATCTCATTCCTGTGTGGTCTTATTTTTCATTCCTAATTAAAGGTATTATTAGGCCACCTCTGGTTATTGCGACAAAATCGCAGGACGTCCTTGCACTTTCATGCAAAAACCCATTGATCTTGACTTAACTTTTTCTTTTGTATTATGGCCTCTTCAAGAATGTTGCGACAATATGACATGTCTAAATATTCTTGCAAAAATGAAGCCCCATGACATTGCCGTCTTGCGACGAAATCGCAGGACGTCTTCATACTTCCATGCGAAAACCCATTGATCTCGTCTTATCCTTTTCTTTTGTATTATTGACTCTTCAGGATTGTTTCACAAATATGACAAGCCTTAATATCCTTGCGAATAAAAAGCCTCATGACATTTGCGTCTTAAGACACTTATCAGCTCCCTAATGGAGAGTCCCGCCCTTATCTCCCCCCTGGTTGCCCCTTCAAGGAGGCATACTTCTACTATACAAGGTTAGCTCCTCCCATCCAGTCTTAACAACAACCAGTTGTTTCGCAGCCTCTTATCCCTTTTACCTATAAGGCTTATGGTTACGAGACTGCACCCTAAGTGGGGTTTTCTTCAGGCCGAGTGCAGTATAAGCCAAGACTTTTCAAGAATAACAAGGTACGCTTCAAACGTCTCTGGCACTCTTGACTCAACCGTGTACCTCGGCGCCTTGATCAGATCTGCACTCCTTGGGAGATCCTTATTACCTTAGTCGCCCAATCTAAGTCATATGCTTAAGCTGAGAATCCAAGGTGCCTCTCCCGGATGGGCTTCATTGACCCCAAATCTCCATGACTCAGGTTCCGGTGGAGGTGTAGCCTTTCCCTGAGCCATGCAACAGGTACCCCCTTATATGACTTACTTTAGGTCTTAAATTTTCCTCTTGCAAAATTGTATTCGCGAACTAGGGTGTACGCCATAAAGGTTCGCCTCTTTCTATTTTGTCATTTTTGTCTGATTACTTTCTGTAAAATTCATTATCTCTGCGAAAGTCTCGCAAATCATCATATTGTATCTGACTTTCACAATCTCAATTTTGTCATTCAATCAAATGTATTTTTGAGAATTTTTCTTATTGCGAGAGTATCGCAACAACTTAATCATTCATACATTTCTTGTTTTTATTACCTTTGTCATCCTCTGCTTCTTTATTATTTTCTGCTATTGCTTCCTTAGTAGTGGTATGTTCATTATTTTTATTTTGAGCTAGCATTAGTTTCGCAACATCTCTTCTCCTTTCCTTTCGATTGTATCCACCATCAACCTCTCACTTCTTTGTGTATCTTTGATTTTGTGTCGCCAGTTTTCCTTCTTGTTTGCTCTCCTTCGCAAGATTCTATCTCAGTTTCGTAACACCTCATTCCTTCAACCCAATCTCCTTTTATGATTCCTACACCACTGGGGTGAGGGAATTTGATGCACTGGTGGAAAGTTGAAGCTACACCTATAATCCGATGTAGCCAAGTTCGACCAATTAACGCATTGTAGGGTGATTCTACATCAACAACACAGAATAAGATTTCAAAAGATATTCCCTTCAATGGAATTCGCATAGTAACCTCCCCTTTAGGCTTGTTAGCAGTACCATTAAAACCATATATCTTATATGTTGATGGTATAAGATCATCATCTCTTCAACCCATGGTTTTATAAGTATGATAAAATAAGATGTTCACAGAGCTTCCAGTATCGATTAGAATTCTATTGGTTTCCCATGAATCTTCAGCTTCATCATCCTCATCTTCTTTCGGTTTTGGATTAATTTCTAATTTTACTACCAATGGATTGTCATGCACTTCTGCGGTAAAAGGAATGATCTGTTTCTGCCATTCCTCTAGTGGCGAGATTTTCGCAATATTCATAATTTCTCTTCCATCATTATCTCTTGCGAACACTCTACTCAAAACATTATCATGAAAATCTTCAATTGTCTTATATGAATGTACGATAGAGTGACAGAATAGATTTTTTGCTTTTGCACCAACTTCTATGAAGAATTTTTCTTTCTTTTTCATCGTATTCACTTTGTGATGTTCTGGTGGTGGTGGCAGTGGTTGAGATTGTGGATGCCCTACCAGAAATTCGTTTAGTTTTCCTTGATCTATCATTCTCAAAATAATTCTTTTTACATTTCTGCAATCATTTGTGGTATGTCCATGAAAATGATGATAAGAAAAAAAATCATGACTTCTGTGGTTTGGAGGTGGTTCCGTTCCCATGTTCCATGGTGTTGGTATATTCTCCATCAAGATTATAGCTTCCCATATCTTCTCCACACTTGCATTTAGAGGTGGCATCTTGATTTCTTCCCATACTACCTTGTGACCTCCTTGTCCTCTATTATAGTTTTGTCTTTGACCTCCATAAGTTTCTTGCGGTTGATCGAGTCTTTGAATCTTGTTATTTCCTCCACGATTGTAGAAATTTATTTCTCTTTCATACTCTTCTTGATCTCGGCTTCTCATAGCTACCAGTTTCTGTTGATTGTTACTTGTCACCTTCTCTTGTTGTACTTGCGAAGTATTCGCCACTGTATTTATTAGCTTGGTAATAAGCTTGCATTCGCTGTTTGTGAGCTGGTGTTCACAACTGGATATGATTCCATTTCATTTTTCCTTTCCTCTAGAGCAATGTATTCTTCTTGAAGTTCTCGCAATTCAGTCATTGTGATCGTATTCTTGACTCTGGAAATTTGGACATACAATAGGTTTGTTGCAAACATAGCATTGATAAATGATAATATAAGATATCTCTCATCTACACGGCCAGCCATTTCTCTACACATAGTTCTCCATCTTTTAGTCAGGTGTTTCAAACTTTCGCCAATCCTTTGTTCTAATCCAAACATATCTTCTATACCAGGTCGCGAGGAATTATTACTTATATATGCCCCCAAGAATGTAGTCTGCAAATGATTGAAGGAGGTTATTGTGTTCTTTGGTAGACCTTCAAACCATTTTAACGCCTCTCCTGTTAAGCTGGATGCGAAATATTTGCACAATACGGCATCATGATTTTCCCATTGTAACATGCACCTCACATAGGCTTTAATGTTTTGAATTGCACAAGTTGTTCCATCAAAAATGCTGGTTAATGCGGGAAAATTGCATTTCGGTGGTATTCCTCCTAATTGTACTTCCCTTGTAAATGGAGTTTTCGCAGCTTCTTCTATTTCTTCATCCAATTGTCTTCTACCTACTTCTCCTCTATCATTTAGCATTCCTCTCATTTCATCTAATTCTTTCAAGATTTGTTTATTTACACCTGAATCTTGATCCATTAGTCTCTTTAATTTCTCCTCTCTTCTTCTGAGTTCATGTCTATCTTCTCTCGCAAAATTTTGCATTTCTTCTTCATTATCCTCATCTCGTCTTCTTCTGCGATTCTCTTCCTCATCTCTATCTTGAATTCGCATATGATGATTCCTTTCATTTTCCCCTCCATGATTTTGTTCATTTCTTATCAATTCAATTCGTTGTCTTTCAGCCATCCTCTTTACTCTATCATACTCCTCATTGAGATTACCGTTATTCCGGTTTTGTGTATGCCTTCTTTCTCGATTTTCATGATTGTTCTGGTGAATTGTCTCCTGAATCTCTTGTTCTTCCATTTCCGCTCTCAATCTTTCACGTTAACAGATTAAACGTGCTTGTTCATCATAATGTCTTTCAATTTCTTCTTCAATTGTCTGTTGATTTCTTTGAGTTTATCTCACATGTAAAATTCTTCTTCCTTCCTCTCGATTTCCTTCACCATCTTGGTCATTTCGTCCCTGATGTTGTCCGTTCTCTTTATTTCCACCATTTTGCCCATCATCAAAAGTTTCATTTTGTGGAACGTAACGATCATCAGCTCTTTCTCTATTTTCGCGATATTCTTCATTAGGATTTGATATTTCTTCTTGAATATTGTTTCCAGCATTGATTGTGGGTGAGTTTCGCCTTATTTCTCTTCTAGTCGATCTTGAATATGATTTTGTAATACTTCTCGATCTTCTATTCTGTAGTCTTATATTCTCCATCCTTAATTCGTGATTTTGCCTTGTTAAATTTGCACGTTCTTCTGCCTCAGCTCTTCTTTCTTCATGTATTCTTCGTCTCAACGTTTCTAATGCTCTAATTTCCTCATCTCCATGAATTATTCCTTCATCTGCTTCTTGATTTCTCTCTTCCTGTCTATAATTTCTGTTTTGTTGCTCTTCTTCTACTTCTTCTGCCGAATTTGATTGCCAAGTGTGCATGCTTACCCTATCATGATCTGTATTCCTCCCTTGAACTAGTGTTTGTTGAATTGGTGGTTGAATTTGATTTTCTCTATTACTTCTCATTCTAGTAGATTCTCCCATTTCACTTCTTTCTCTTCCAGCAATTCTTTTGCTTCTTCTAACAATAGTCGGTTGTTCGGATGTATTTCTTCTTCTAGCCATTTCTTCAATTTTAACAATATTGCAAGAAATTATGGAAAATTCTTAATCAATCACTCTAAATTTTCACAAATCTCAATATCAATTTTCAGCTTTTTCTAGAATAATCTTCAACACCTCCCTGTTTCTAGCGCCATTATGTAGTTGCAAGAAATCCTACAATACACCCCTCGTATGATTTCATTATTAATCAACTCATTTTTAGGTTTATACTCTTAATTTTATTGATCAATCTTTGAATGTTCTTACAAGAAAAGATAAAGAAATCAAGAATGATCTCTGCTCTAGACTTTCTCTCTCCTATTTACTTGTTTCTTACTCAAAAAAGATCTCCCCCTCTCTTTACAACTCGAACGACTATTTATAAGGAAATACATAGTGGATGACAGCTAATCTGTCCTTTATTTTCGGGTATGGTCTGCGACATTCTCGCAACCTTACAAATGTTAATTTCGCAAACTCTCTAATTTTCGCAGGACTATCATATCTTTCTCGTGATCTTAGCTGACGTCATTTATTTTATCATTTCTGAAATTGTTCTGCGACGTTGTTGTGCTGTGTCATTGATAATTTCGCTGAAACATTGTCATTGCGAGATTCTGATCCTACAGGTGTTTGAAATGGTTGGGTGAATACAATAGAGAATTTATTCAAGAGATAGTTCTTAAACATTGTAAGGGAAGCACTGAGTTAGCAAAAGAGCTGTTTGGTAAACTGATTTAGTGTTGAATTTGAGCAGTGGTAAAAATGATATTCTCTTTTGGCTCCAACTCTGTTTACATAATGCTACAAAGGTCTTTCGTGATGCACTGTTGAAGGGTAGTTTTGATTCATGTGAATCTGGAGATGCAACAGCAATTGTTTTACTGAAACTTAAACATCTATTCATACTTCTTTTGCTGATTCTCACAATTATGAAAATGTTTGTTTATCTTTTGATCCGTGATTGTTCAAGTACTTCACAGGAGTCCTATAAATTTGTTCAAGTTCAGGTTGGACGAAAAGGTTCTAAGAAAGTCCAGTATCCTCCTTGGATTGTTTTTCCCTCTTTTATATATTTTCTAGCATGCTACCGTCGACTGTTGGGGCGTTATAGAGAGTCAGAATACTTGGGAATGATTTCGGGTGTTAGAAAGGATAATGATGCTGTGTTGCTGATTAATTCGAAGGAGTATACATATCTTCTGGTGCTTGCAATTGTTAGAATTCAGTGGTATTTTGGGCGAATTAGCTCTCTTCAGTGTCCTCAAATGCTTACATCTGAAGTATTCTGGAAGTTTCTGCTACAGGTGAGAGTTTTGTTGACAAGTGAAGGTTGTACCCACTCAGATTGGGGTTGTATGCACACATCTTGTGCTGTTTGGAAATTTTCTTCAAGTTGTAGCCAAGCGAAGGCTTCTATGCACTCACCTAGGAATCATCGGGACTCGATAGAATCTCTTATAAGGATGACAGAAAACCCACTCTTAATCACTGTGATTCCACATGGGTCGAATACAATTGGAATTCAGGCCTTGCTCGTGGTAATTAGGATTCTATACGAGTTGGTACTGGTAGAGTACTTGAGATGGAAATTCAGATTGGCTCCAATCCAGATTCTAAACGTATGGATGTGGTCGGAGTACTTAAGGTGGAAATTCAAATTGTGTTTAACACATTTCCGGAGTGTGGGAAATGTTTGGTCGGAGTACTTAAGGTGGAAATTGAAATTGTGTTTAACACATTTCTGGAGTGTGGGAAATGTTTGTTGGATTGGTTTGAGTTGTATGTCAGTTGTGTGGCTTGATACAACAGGATACTGTGGGACAAATCTGTTTGGCGAAACTGAAGACGATATGAAAATTGTAGTAATTGCAGGGAGCACACAAGAATATAATATTAGGGCTGCAGTTAATCTCTTTGGTGTATGGATTTCGAATATTTCATCCTTTTGGGGTTTGTGGTGCTCTCCACCAAAGGTTGATAGCTGTGCACGGTTTTGGGTGGATCAAAAGTGGAGGGAACTCGAGATTAACCAACTTCTTAATGGGAAACTAAAAACCTCGGCTGCAATGAGGGACATGGAAGTGCTGCAAGGTGAAGAACTAAATGAATCTTCAGTTCCCACGATTGCAAGGAACCATGTTTGTCTCTCGATAATGGTTTCAGATTCCACCTGGAGCAGTTGGCATTTATTTTGCCGTACACATCATCTTACTTCTTGTTGCAACCAAGTGGTGGGTAGGTGCAAGTTTTGCTCCACTAGATTTTTACAGCCTTGTTACGGTTATATATGGAGTTTATGGTACCAACCTCGAGGAGACTACAACTGGATAGAATTCATATTTGTGTTGATGGTGGAAGTACCTCCTGCAAGTATTGCAGCTCACTTTTCTGGTCAGACTGGAGATCTGAATGAATATGCACCAGGACCAGTTCAGAATGAAGTTTATACTCTTACCGTCACATTTTTAATAGTACTCCAGATGTGGTGAGGATTTGTACTGAAGTTGTCTGCTGCTCATGGTGACTTGTTTTATTTTGAGGACCACGAAAGAAATTATGAAGTAATGCCACAGACGTTATGCCAAACTCCAAGGTGATCACTACCAATGTTCTTAACCCACATCCTTGAGGACAAGGATGTTTTGGAGGGGTCGGCAATGTCATGTACCTGGTATCATAATGGAGTGCCCTTATCATTTTACTTATTAGTATCTAGTGTTAGTTGTAATGGGTAGCCTTAAGTTATGAGTGAGTGTGTTAGGTGTAAACATCTGGTGTAAAGAGTAAGTTAGGTGTAAACATCTGGTGGCATTATAGCCGTCAGATGCTAGGTTGGATTTCTATAGCTTTATAACCAGAATGGGTCTGTAATGAGGAGACATCCAAAAAATTAATGAAATTGAATCGTTTAGTCGATTTTATGCAGTGTTCTTCACTGAACCTGAAGGCTTGATTCGTGAGAATCAGGAGGTTACCCTTAAGTATCGATCCAACCTTTTCATCGTACTCAGGTACATGACAGATAGTTTTCTAATGTTTGCTGAGCAATTTCTCTGTTTTCTTCCAAATCGTCCAGTTTGGAGAGTATCATGTCCGAGGTCAGGTTTTTTTCCCATGCCTCGGTCTTTGTTGTGGGGATCATGGCTTCGGTTGGTATGATTGCCTCTATGCCATATGTGAGGGAGAAGGGAGACATTCCTGTGGCTTCCCTTCTAGTGGTTCGATAGGCCCATATGACGTTATGTAGTTATTCACACCAACTGGCTCCATATCCGTCGAGTTTCTTCTTGAGGATGTCAGTGATGGTTTTGTTTGTGGCCTCTGCCTGGCCATTTCTCTCAGGATAGATTGGCGTGGACTTGTTTTTTCTGATCTTGAAATAATTGAAGAGAAGGTCGATGTTTTTTCCTCGGAGTTGCGCCCAATTATCAGATACAATGGTGGCTGGGATACCGAAGCGACATATAATATGCTCGAAGAAAAATTTAAAGACATCATGGTCTCTTATGTGTCTTAAAACCGAGGCCTCCACCCATTTAGTGAAGTAGTTTGTGGCCACGATTAAATACTTCCTTTGTCCGGTACCGGCTCTTAGGGGTCCGACAATATCAACTCCCCATTTGGCGAATGGCCAAGGACTTAGAACGGACTTTAAGTCCATTGAAGGTGCATGTCTTCTTTTGCCAAATTTTTGGCACTCGATGCAAGTTTTTGCCATTTTCTTTGAGTCCTCGTTCATGCGAGGCCAAAAATACCCCTGTAGTATCGCTTTGTGAGCGAGGGATCTTCCTCTACTATGGTTTCCTGCGTAACCATAATATATTTCTTTTAATATGGTCTGCCCTTCCGTAAATGAGACACATCTGAGGAGAGGCCCAAGGTAGGATTGTTTGTATAACACGCCATCCCGGAGTTGGTAGTTCCTAGACCTTGATATTATCTTGTGTGCAATTAGTTGATCGCTTGGGAGGTATCCGTTAGCTAGACACTTGATGGTTGGTGTCCTCCAGTCATCTTCTGGCAGACTTTCCTCCTGGGATACTGAGTCGACAGCGAGGATGTCCATGTTTCCTTCCAAGAGGATGGAGGGGAGTAGGACCCTTTCAATTCTGACATTGGTAGATTCAGGGTTAACTGTCATAGAAGCTATGAATATTAAGGCATCATCATATCTGTTGTTGATTCGATTCAAGTGGCGGAACGTGATGTTTGGTATCTGCTCGATGTAGTGCTTGGCGAGTTAAAGGTATCGCTGCAAACATGGATCCGGGGCTTGGTACGTTCTGTCTATCTGTCGGATAATGAGTTGTGAATCGCTTGTGAGACACACATTATGGATTCCCAACGCAATGATTACTCGGAGGGCATGTATTACTGCCTCGAATTCGATTATATTGTTAGTGGCAGGGAATTCGAGCCTTAAGCTATAGACGATCCTTCTGTCGGTTGGGGTTGTGAAAACCACTCCGATGCCTGATCCTTCCGAGTTACACGACCCATTGACGAAGACTTCCCATCGGGTGGGGTCCTCAGAGCAAAGTAGTTCGGGAGGATCTTCTAACTCGTCTTCCATCCCTGGAATTTCCTCAATCTCATCAGTATAGTTCATCGGGAAATCCGCTAAGAAATCTGCGACCGCCTGGGTCTTAATTGTCGTCTGGGCTTGGTATTTGACACTGAATTGTTTGATTTGGGCCCCCCACTTGGAGATTCTACATGCTCTGTCGGCATGGTCTAGCACGGAATCTATGGGGGATTTAGTGATGACTATTATAGTGTGCGCATGGAAATAAGTGCGCAGCTTTTGTGTTGCGTAGACCAGAGATAACACTATCTTCTCGATCTTTGAATAGTTTTTGTCAGCCGATGTCAGAGTTTTGATGATGAAATAAATTGGTTGCTCCACATCTGCATCTATGCGAGTGAGTACTACACTAATCTAAGTATTGGTTACCGATAGGTAGGTTTAGAGGTTTTCACCTGGGTTGGGCTTTTGAAGAATTGGCAAGGTTGCCAGATGTTCCTTGATTTTTTGAAAGGCTTCCTCACAAGCACTAGTCCAAGAAAACTTTTCACCCTTCTTTAAGGTGTTGAAAAAGTTTCTTCATTTTTCAGAGGATCGGGCGATGAATCTACCCAAGGCCGCCAGCCGGCCATTCAGTCTCTGTACATCCTTGACCGTTGTTGGGGAAGGCATTTCCAATATGGCCCCTACCTTCTCGGGGTCAACCTTAATTCCTCGTTTGGTGACCAAGTAGCCCAAGAATTTTCCTGAGGTTACTCCGAAGGCACATTTTACGGGATTGATCTTCATGTTAAATTTTCTCATTTGTGCGAAGATTTCCCTGAGATCATGTGCATGATCTTGTGGGAGTTTGCTCTTAACAATCATATCGTCTGCGTATACCTCTAGGGTTTTGTGTATCCACCCGTCGAACATCTTTTACACCATTCTTTGGTAGGTGGCCCCTGCATTTTTTAACCCAAATGGCATTTTGGTATAGCAGTATAGGCCACGAGGGTTGAAGAAAGCGGTATGTTCTTGATATTCCTCGGCGAGGGGGATCTGGTTATAACCAGAGTATCCGTCCATCAGAGACAGCAATCCGTATATTGAGGTTGCTTCTACGAGTTGGTCTATGTTAGGGAGTGGGAAGCTGTCCTTAGGACAAGCTTTGTTAAGGTCTCTAAAGTCGATACAGATCCTTACTCCCCCGTTTTTCTTTGGTACGATCACCATGTTAGATATCCATGTTGGATATTGGACTTCTCGTATCACCCCTGAAGCTTCCATTTTCTTTAGCTCTTTCTGGATGGCTTCATGGTATTCTGGTGCTACTTTTCTCATTTTTTACCGTCTGGGCTTGTGCTTTGGGTCAATTTTTAGGTGATGACAACACATTTCGGGGTCTATTCCTGGCATATATTCCATACGCCACGCGAAGACATCGTAATATTCCCTTAGGACCTGTATTAGCTTCTCTTCTTCTTCCTTGCTGAGGAGTGTCCCTATTTTCACCATACCCGGGTTTTCGGGTGCTCTGATTTTGACCTCCTTGGTTGGCTCCAAGGCCGAGAAATTTGATTTTATTTCCCCCATATCGGAGAGGTTTTGTACTGGTCTCATGGGTGAGTCCGATGGGAGGTTATTGTCTGTTGCGAGTTCGTTGCCTGATTGTCTTGCCTCATTCGTTCTAGCTATGTAAGCATCGATTTCGGCTTGATTTTTGGCATTCTTAGCTCGTTTATTTTTTGCTTTGGCATAGTTTATTTTGTTCTTGAACTTCTGTCTCATAGCAGTATTTTGCTTCGGCAAGATCTCCAATGATTTCTGCCACTCCATCAGGCGTAGGAAATCTTAGCCTTTAGTGGTAAGTCGAGGCCACTCCTTTGATTCCGTGGACCCAGGATCGTCCCACAATGGTTGTGTAAGGTGATAATACATCTACCACGCAGAAGGTGGTTAGGGTGAGGATCTTTCCCACCCGCATTTCTAACGTTACCTCACCATTTGGATGGGTTGATGACCCGTTGAAGCCAAATATGTTGTAAGTGGAGGGTACGAGACATTCGTCTTTGAGACCCATTTGTTTAAATGTTTCATAGAATAAGATCTCCACAGAACTGCCGTCATCGATCAATATTCTGGGCATCGCCAATGGCAGTGCCTTGTTTTTTGTTTCCTCGCCCTCGTTCTCGGGGAGTGCGATGGCCATCGTGACCACTAGTGGGTCGTTGTGGTTTTGTCCTCCTTCCGGTGCTTCTGGGGCTGAAAAGGTAACGGGAAGTTTCATCCATTCCTCCAATTGGGGTTCTCTGGCTGCACTGAAAACTTCATTGCCGTTGAAGTTTCGTTTGTGAAGTCGTCCAGTAATATTTCCTTATCGTACGGGGGTGGCTATCGCCGAGTGTGATATGGTATTACAGGCTAAGTACTGTGCATCGCGGGGTATATCCGCACGATGTATGGGTGCCCCGGTGGTGGGTGGGTTTGTTGGTTGTGCAATCTATTCTTGGAGCTTTCCATCGTTAATCATGTCTTGTAGCACCTTCTTTAAGTCCCTACACGAGTCTGTTGTGTGGCTGTGAAATTGACGGAATTCACAGAACTCAGTCCTATTTTTAGTTCGTTCTGGTTTCTGACCTCTGTTCCATGGGTAAGTGATTTTATGTTGTACGTCGATCTTCTTGAGGATCTCGTATATGGGGGTATTCAATTTTGTATAGATAGGACCAATGAACTTGACCTTATTATGTTGGGCCTGGTCTCTTCCTTTCCATCCTCTAGTCCGATGTTTGTCGAACTGGGTTGACCCATTGTTGGATCGCCCTGCTCATTGGGATGGCACTGGGGGGTTCTGTGGTTCTACCACATTTTCTCCTCTACTAGTTCCTTTTGCCATCTTGTCATAAGTTCCATCCTGTAGTTCCTCCAAGGCTACGTAATCCTCTTGGATTGATCTTAATTTGCCCAAGCTTTTTGGCATGGCCTCATACATGCGGACAAAAAGAGGGTCTGTCTTTTTAAGACTATTCTTGAAACCTAAGATCGCATAGTCTTCAGGGACCTTTCCGATCTCAGCACATAGTTTTCTCCATCGTGTCACCATGGAGCGGAGCGACTCGTTTGGTCCTCTTGATATTTGAAATAGCGCATTAACTTCAAGTCGGATTCAACTGTTATGAATATATGTTTCTAAAAACAGCTCGGATAGGTGAGCAAACGATTTGACCGAGCATTTGCGTAGATTTTTATACCATAGTAGGTATTCATCTCTTAGACTAGCCGGGAAAAATTTATACAACACCACATCTTAGTGGTCCCATTGGGTCAGTGTCATACGATAAGTCCTAAGGTGCTCAATTGCATCTCATGTTCCTGTGAACGGGGGTGTGAACACCGGTAGGGAGCATTTCCTTGAAAACGACAATCTTAGTATATTTTCAGATAAGGGAGATTGTCCTGCTTCTTGCATGACTGCTTCCAACTTCTTATTCTCCTGCTTCCCTGTAGCTTCTCTATACATTACTTCGAGTCGGTTGACTCGGGCTTGGAGTTCATCCTCATTTCGCCTGGTTTCGTCCTTCTTTCTTCTTCCCAGAGCTCTCTCGGGAGAGAAAGATGGTTCATGGGGGCGATGCCTTGATCGCCCTGAGTCATCGTCTGATTGTTCAACGTATGACACAATCTTAGAGCGAGTTGACCTCGAGTTCTCCCCTCGTTTTGGGTTTGTGGCTGGGAGATTCTCGGTCTCGTAGTCAACATTTACTTCGTCGATTTGGTTCTTGTTTCGTCTATGTTTGAGATCAACATCTGATTACCCCTCGGATAGGCTATCCTCGTGGTCGGGCACACCTACTTCCCTTAGGAAATCGATCCGCTGTTTCCTCGTTCGAGGTGTCAGGGATGTTAATTCGTTCTTCGTCTTGCAGATGCTCGAAAGGGTTTTCCTCCTATGGATTTCTTAAATGGTGGTGAGTGGTACCTTCTTTGTTACTTTGCGTTTTAGCCTGCGGTTTCTCCGTTCCAGTTTTCTATTACGCCTTTCTAATTTCATCATTCTCTTATCCTGGGCCTCTTGGGTTTTCAAGATGGATGCGATAGCAGCATTAGCATCGGCGAGGTCTGAAGGGTTGTCCTTCTTGGCCTCACTGTTTTCTGCTTGTCTCGGCAAGCGACTCAACCCTCCTGGATGAGTAAGATGAATATACTCACGATTCTCGAAGGGGTTTCCCTCGCCTTCGGAGATAAAATTATCAGTTATTCCTTCCCGATATTGGTCATCGGGATGTCCCTCGCCTGGGATCAGAGCCTCGCCTGGCTCCATATCGTCGAGTCCTTCTGTTTGGGCTCCACCATTTTCTCCTCGGCTCTCACAAGTAGATCGTCGCGTCACCATTACCTTCCCTGCAACATATGCAATAATACTTAATTTGTCTTTTCTTTTAGAAAAGTGGGACCCTAAATTTGCAGGTCACATGCAATTACTAAGTCATAGTTCAGACTGGACAGTTTAGTACAGGAAGACTTTGCAATAGATTTTGGAGACATGTGAAAATGTCAAAACATCCCTCTTTGCATGAGGTGTTGATGATGGAGAAAAGGTGTTTTTCCAGTCCCCTTTCTTCGAGGAAATATCTCCTTCAACACGCCATACCCCTATAGGAAAATAATCTAATTATGACGATTGAGTACGTTTTCTCATTCTAGGAAATATATCTCATCATCCTTTTAACTTATGATTTCAAACAAACTTTGAGTTTGATGACCGATTATATACTCATTAATTCCTCCCCTTGACTTAAATTTAAATTTTTAAGAAGAAGATTCTAAGATTATGGTGAGTTTGATGATGAACATCATGAAGAGTTCGTCTTTTTCAACTCTCATAAGGTGATTGCTTCCTTATGTATCCTACTGACTAGCATCTCTTCCCATCTCTTTCATGGAGGAGATCGTTTGAGCACCGAAGCGTTTAAAACTCCATATTTACTCCGATCTACAACTCTCCTGAGCTACTTGAGGAAGACTTTTAAAATCTCGAAAATAACCATAAATCTTAAAGAAAAATAGTGAGAAAAAGTAGATCTGTTGATCTTGAGGTTCTTCTAGACTTCTCAGATCGTGAAGATCCTTTTTGAGTCCGAGCTCTACTCGTTCATTTAGACAGAAATCTATTTTGTAGTGTGAAAGCACTTATCTTACAGAGATTATGAAAACAATATAGAGTTGTTGTTAGGGAGGTAGATTAGATCTTCATACCTCCATGTTTCTAGCGCCAAAATGTAGTTGGATATTTTCTGACTACTACACCCAAGTAAGATTAAAGACTAAAAACTACTTAAACATACAAGATTCAACATGAACAAGATGTAAATAGCATGAAATGTAAAGATTGACGCAACCATATAACGTGGTTCGGCAATGAAGACCTACGTCCACGGAGAAGAAGATGTTTTATTATTGATTATAAGGTCTTACCCTTGAAAGTTTTACAGATCTCTTCTAGATTTATCACTTTCTCTCTATCTAAATCTCTCTCAGGAATTCTCTCTAGAAAGACCATCTAAGATTACATAAGTTTTCCATCTCCTGGTACATGGACTGGTATTTATAGACAGAATAAACTCGTGGTCGCTGGATCGTCCGAGTTGGGTGAGCTGTCTTTCATCGTCTTGGATCCCTCGGACTTGTTATATACCGTCCCTTGCGATGGCATACTTGGTCCTCCCTCCGAATTGTCTCGCTCTCCCTTGGATTGTGCTTCCCTTCTGTGGAGAACCTCGTGCTCCATTGCCTATGGGTCGTAGTATACATCGTCCAAGTCTTCCGTCACGATACCCAACTACACAAGTCTTGTTCTTATCCTTCATTAAATGCGGTCTTGCTTTTTAGACTTGTCTGTCTGAGCAGATTATACCTTTATACACACACGTCATTCATGTGGCGCTTGTGCAGTTTCCTCGACTGAGACAAATCCTTCTCTCAACGAATGATTCGGTGCTCTAACCTCATCATATCACCATATATTCTTCCCTTGGGATGTTTACACGTGGCCATAGGGTATTTTACCCACACAATAAGAGATAAAGTGGAAATAGACTTTCTGAGTGATAAATGAGTTTCAGTCTCCACATACCTTTTGTTGATGAAGTTCCCTAAGCTCTCCTTAGTAGTTCTTTGTCTTCAATCGATGAACGCCGTGAAGTTTAAAGCCAACTACACAATCTATCCTAGTCCGAGACATCACTATAAGTAGATTATAAATCAAGACTTATAGTTTTGATCACTAACATTGACAAATAAGCTTGAGATAACAACGCTTGCGAGTTCGACCGAGCAGTGCTCTAATAAAGTTGTCTTTTGGTAACCTGACTGTAAAACTGAATATTTTCAATATTAGTCAACATCCCAATGAATGTGATGATACTGAATTGCATGCGATTAACATGATTGAGAGTCTGATCTAAGAATCATTGCCTGATATCTTATTTGTGGACCCTTTGGAAGCATGTTTAGATAATTTTTACTTAGATCTTTTTGATTCTGAGTACATTAGTGAAGTCCACTATTTGCTTGAGTCTGTACCACCCATGGACATTGCTAAATAATAGACTGTTGTGGAACCACTTCCAGTTTATAATTCTAAGTCTGAATCTTGTCGAACCACAAAAAGAGAAGCTTGGGAGAAAAATCTTAGTGCGGGTTTGATTTGGCTGATATTAGCCCGAGAATATAATAAACGTGTCAAAGTACGCGAATTCCAAACAGGAGATTTAGTTCTACGAGAGACACCAATATATCAGCGAGAAAATGGTGGAAAATTAGCGAAAAAATGGGATGGACCTTACATCATTAAGGAGATAGTTGGAACAGGAGCTTATAGATTAATGGATCCAGAAGGCAGAGATGTTGGTCATAGACTTGACAGACCATGGAACTCGTTGTATTTAAAAACATATTATCCGTAAGAAGCTTTGAGAAGTTATGGATTCTGAAAAAATAATTACAAGATTATTCATATCAAAACATGATCATGATGTGCGAAATTTTCGCAGAGATAATCACAGAACAATGACATAAAAGAAAGGGGCGAACCTTTATGGCGTACACCCTAGTTCGCGAATAAAATTTCGCAAGAGGAAAATGTAAGACCTAAAGTACGTCATATTAGGGGGTACCTGTTGCATGGCTCGGGGAAAGGCTACACCGCCACCGGAACCTGAGTCATGGAGATTTGGGGTCAATAAAGCCCATCCGGGAGAGGCACCTTGGATTCTCATCTTAAGCATATGACTTGGGTTGGGCGACTAAGGTAATAAGGACTCTCCCAAGGAGTGCAGATCTGATCAAGGCGCTGAGGTACACGGTTGAGTCAAGAGTGCCAGGGACGTTTGAAGCGTACCTTGCCATTCTTGACAAGTCTTGGCTTATAATGCACTCGGCCCGAAGAAAACCCCACTTAGGGCGCAGTCTCGTAACCATAAGCCCTATAGCTAAAACGGATAAGAGGCTGCGAAAACAACTGGTTGTTGTTAAGACTGGATGGGAGGAGCTAACCTTGTATGGTAGAAGTACGCCTCCTTGAAGGGGAAACCAGGGGGAAGATAAGGGCGGCACCTTCCATTAGGGAGCTGATAAGTGTCTTAAGACGCAAATGTCATGAGGATTTCTATTCGCAAGAGTATTAAGGCTTGTCATATTTGTGCAAAAATCCTGAAGAGGAAATAATACAAAAGAAAAAGATAATACAAGGTCAATGGTTTTTGGCATGAAAGTGTGAAGACGTCCTGCGATTTCGTCGCAAGACGACAATGTCATGGGGCTTTACTTTCGCAAGAATATTTAGGCCTGTCATATTGTCCCAACATTCCTGAAGAGGCCATAATACAAAAGAAAAAGTTAAGGCAAGATCAATGGGTTTTTGCATGAAAGTGCAAGGACGTCCTGCGATTTTGTCGCAATGACAAGAGGTGGCATAATAAGACCTTTAATTAGGAAGGAAAAATAAGACCACATGATAAAACAAAATATTTATAAGTATTCGTAACAGATTATTTTTTGCAAGAAAGATAATGAGAGGCAAGTATGGGAATCAATAAACAAGAAGCATTATCTTTCTCATCAGCAAAATACTAAAAGAAAAAATTGATTCCAAAGTTGGTTGAAGAATATTATTCGCAAAAGTGATAAAAGTAAGACAATTCAAGAAGATAATTCGCCAATGTTCTCAATATCGCAAGCCTCTCCTTCAGTTCGGTTCTGATCTTCGCCTTGACTAGCACCTTGATTATCGCCAGCAATTACTTCTTCAGGAGAGATTTCTTTCTCATTTTGATTAACACCAGCAGATGCTTCCTTAGAAGGAATTTCTTCTTCACCTTCCAAGAGATCATCCTCTGCCCCACTTTCATAATCATAATCACTATCAGCAGGATGAGGAACTTCATCATCATCTACTTCCAAAGGTTCAATTGATGTAGGAGGAAGAGATTTGGACAATAAAATATCATTTACAAGGACTTCAGCCCAGAGATTAAATTGACGAAGAAGTGCTCTCTGATGATTCCTATCTTTAATATCCTTAAAATGACCAAGATAACCAAGTCTTCTTTCTGCTCGGTCGCGAGAACCAGTAAGGGCAGAGACGAGCAATGCATTTTCTTTGCGAATTTTGGTATAATTAGCCTCCAAAACAGAAATGGAGGAATGAAGATTCTTCTCAGACTCTGCGAAAGGTAGAATACAAAATTTCAATAAGATGAAGAATTCAGAAAAATATGACAAAGAAAAGATAGTAAAGGAAGTCAAAATATTATGACTACCTTCCTTTTGCGAAATAAGGTGTTGAATCAAGGACAGACAACTATTCTCCCAACGGTCCATTTCGTCATCAAATTTATCTCCAACTAAACCTTTAAGTCGAGACTGAAGGTTTTTCTCTTTAGAAATAAGAAAGGCATTTTTCTTCGCAAGAGAAGAATAAGATTCTTCTAATTTGGAATATTGTTATTTAAGTTGATTCGTCTTTACACTTAAAGTTATTCTACCTTGAATAAGTGTATCTCTTTCAGCGATAAATGACTCTGTTACTTCTTTAAGTTCATTTCTCAAAGAGCGAAGAGATTGCTCTTGGTCATCACATACTTTCTGAAGAATGCTAAGTTGTTGCGAAGATATGGCTATCTTGTTTAAACAAGTTCGCTTCTCTTGAGATAAGGTTTATTCTCATCTGATAAAGTTTCCATCCCTAAGTTAGCTTTAGTTAAAGAATAAGAAAGGCGAGATACTTCATTACTTAATAAATCTTGTCTCTGAACTAATTGGGTATTTTCGTGGTAAGATTATTTATATGATAAAGAGAATACGAATAGAGGTTATCTAATTGGTTATATTGATCCATCAAAATTTCTTTATCAACACGGGCTTCTTCAACAGCAGATTCAAATTGATATCTCTCCATTATTCGTTTCTGATTTAAGGCTTAACATGCGAAAGAGGGATTTCAAGGATAATTAAATATGGGAAGGATAAAACCATTAAAAAGGAAATTGAAGACATGGGTAAGAAAATCATACCTCTAATTCATCATTCTTCTTGCGAAGATTGTCACGATCCAACAAAACATTCTGAAGCTTTTGATTTTCGAGACGAAGAGCATTACACTCTTTTTCCAAAGCTGATGCGAAGCAGCTCTGTCAGAACCTAAATGCTTACTCAGAATTTCGCAAACATTAGACTTGATAGGATCAATAGAAGACTTCTTGCCATCATCCAGGACTTCAGATAAAACTTTGAAAGCAATATTATTCCTTCCACGGTTTCTTTCGAAAGAGGAAGAGACTCAGGTAGAGAAATGGCAGTGATAGAAGGTTGAGAAACATTCTCAATAGGAAGAGAAGAAGTTTCATTCATAGAAGGATCAACAAGGGGGGTTTCAATCATTGAAAGGTCAGCTGAAGAAATGAAGTCTGAGGCAGCTTTTTCGCGAATGGGAGATAAAGGTTTATCTTGCGAAGATGTCGCAGGAGATTTAGAAGAGATGAGTAAGTGGAATGGAACGAAGTTGGAACAGTTTTAAGGTGGCGAGATTTCTTGAGAGGTTTATTGACATCCTTATCACCCTGCGAATTACAATCCAGATAAGAAACAGAGGCAAAATATTGTTATTAGAAAAGGATAGTGTTTCTTACTACCTTCTCATTCGCAGACTTTCTTTTATGCGCAACAACCTTATGCTGCGATTTGGGAATATTAGGGTTCTGAACTGTAAATTTAGTATTGGAGGCGCTTTTGCTGAAATAAAAAGTATGGGAATCACATAAACAACATCAAATAAGGCAATAAACAAGATCAATTTCAGCAAAACCCATAAAGAAGAAAAAAGAAAACTAACCTTGATGAATCCATGGAAAACAGTAGCAGGAAGATTATTTTGAAGAAAATTATGAACGATGAAGATCTGTAGAAGAAATAGTATGAAGATGAAGAAGAACTTAAAAAGATTGAAGAAGAAAGAAGAAAAATTGCAATAACGGATTTGAAGAAGAACGATGAAGTCGCAGAGAAAATAAAAAGAAATAAAAAGAGAGTGAGAAAGAATATATATAGAGAGAATTTTTCCTCGAGAAGATAAACACGATTAATACGAAAAAATATAAACGGTTAAAAAACAGCGGTTACAAAAGACGTGTCAAGAAACAGATGGAAGAAAGAGTACGTGTGATAAATGCAGAATATGAAGAAATGAACAGCTGCGGCATTTCTCACATCATTCTCTACTTCGAAGAAAAGATATGAGAAGAGGCAAGATGTAGGATCAGAATCTCGCAACAGTGATATCTTAGCGAAATTATCAACAACACAACACAACAGCGTCGCAGAACAATTTCAGAAATGATATAATAAACGACGTCAGCTAAAATCATGAGAAAGATGTGATGATCCTGCGAAAATTAGAGAGTTTGTGAGATTAACATTTGTAAGGTTGCGAGAATGTCGCAAGCCATATTCGAAAATAAAGGACAGATTAGCTGTCATCCACTATGTACTTTCCTATAAATAGTCGTTCAGTTGTAAAGGAAAGAGAGAGATCTTTTTGAGTAAGAAACAAGTAAATAAGAGAGAGAAAGTCTAGAGCAGAGGTCATTCTTGATTCCTTTATCTTTTCTTGTAAGAACATTCAAAGATTGATCAATAAAATTAAGAGTGTAAATCTAAAAATGAGTTGAGTAATAATGAAATCATATGAGGGGTATAGTGTAGGATTTCCTGCAACTACAATTTTTGTAGTCCAAAATGAAATGAATGAGCTAGTCCCCTCTCGTGTGACCACATGGTGGCGAGTTTTCATTGACTATCGGAAGTTGAACACGGTAACGAAGAAAGATCACTTTCCTCTTCCCTTCATTGACCAAATGATAGAAAGGTTGTCGAGACATAGTCACTATTGTTTCTTATATGGATATTCGGGTTATAACCAGATTCATATAGCACCCAAAGATCAACCAAAGACCACATTTACCTGTCCTTATGGTACATTTGCTTATCGTAGCATGCATTTTAGGTTGCGTAATGCACCCGCTACTTTTCAACGATGCATGATGAGCATTTTTTCTAACATGGTAGATAAATTTCTTGAATTTTTAATAGATGATTTTTTTGTATTTGGGTCTTCTTTTGATAAATGTTTTCATCACCTTACTCTTGTGTTGATTCGACGTAAAAAAAGAATTTGGTTTTGAACTGGGAAAAATGCCATTTCATGGTTAACTCAGGCATAGTCATATGATTTCTGAAAAAGGCATAGACGTAGATAAAGTCAAAGTTGATCTAATTCAACATTTGCCTCAACCTCGCTCTGTGAGGGAGATAAGGTTATTCTTAGGCCATGCCGGTTTTTAGTGTCGATTCATCAAATACTTTAGTAAAATTTCAAGACCCTTGTGTAGTCTTCTTGAAAAGGATGTTGCATTTGTCTTTGATGACGCTTTTAAGGAAGCATGGGAGCAATTGAAAGCTCTTCTCACATCCGCCCCTATATTCAGACCACCCTACTAGACCTTGCCATTTGAAATTATGTGTGATGCGTCTGACTATGTTGTAGGAGTTGTTTTAGGTCGGCGATTAGGAAAACTCCCATATGTGATATACTATTATACTAAAACACTTAATGATGCTCAACTGAATTATTCAACTACTGAGAAAGAATTGCTAGCTGTTGTGTTTGCATTGGATAAGTTTTGATCTTATTAGATAGGGTCTAAAGTCATCATATATTCTAACCATGTTGCATCGAAATATCTTCTGTCTAAGAAAGATGCTAAAGCTCGTCTAATTCGATGGATACTCTTGTACAAGAGTTCAATCTCGAAATTCGAGACAAGAAAGTGTCTGAAAATGTTTTTGTTGATCATTTGTCTAAGTTGAATGTTGAATCCGTCGATGAATCTTTACTTATAAGAGATTCGTTCCCTGACGAACAATTGATGCTTGTTTCTGAAATGCCATGGTTTGCAGATATTGTTAACTACCTGGAAACAGGTAGATTTCCCTTGCATTGGTCTAAATAAGACCGCTCCAAGTTCTTATCTGAAATGAAATACTTATTTTGAGATGACCCATACTTGTTTAAATACTGCCCTGACCAACTCATTAGGAGATGTGTCCCATGTTAGAGCATAGCTCGGTCAACCTCGCATGCATTGCTATATCAAGCATGTTTGTCAATGTTAGTGATCAAAACTATAAAGTATTGATTTCTATCCTATTCGCTAAGTCTCGGACTAGTATAGGAAAAGTGTAGTTGATCTCAAGGACTTCATGGTGATTTAACGACAACGACGAAGATCTACACGAAGGAACCGTTGAACTTCATCAACAAAAAGGTATGTGAAGACTTGAACTTATCTATCACTCGAAAGTCTATATATTCTTCTCCTACTTGTTATGAAACAAAAGTCGTATGCTATATAGACTAGATCATATACACTTGATATTTCGAGTTGAGTATTCATTGCTTATCTTTTACTCGAAATCATGTATTGGTAAAGCTTTTCTCTTTGATCAGGTTTATCTTCACCTAGTGACGAAAGTCATGAAAGTTTCAATCACTTTGGAAATTGCTCTGACGAGAAAGGTCTGTTGTTCTTCACGACTGAATATCTCCCTCTGAGAATGTTTCAATGATTGAAATGAGAGTTTAGATTATATAACCATGTATTCCTTGAACCGAAGTTTTTGAACTTTGTTGATCAAGATAAACTGGTAGGATTGTGGAATTGGCTTGCCAAGTCCGCGAACCCAGTCCGCAGACTCAGTCCGCGAACTGACGGAAGTTCTCGACCGAGAATTTATGCTGGGATTTCCAAAACTCGTTTGTGTGCTAAGTCCGCGAACTGGCGGAAGTTCTCGACCCGAGAATTTCTGCTGAGTTTGGAAAACTCAACCGATTAACTTAAGTCCACGAACTTGTTTGTGAGCTTAAGAGGTTATGATCTAAAGATGTTCTCTGAACATGAAACATTAATTATTAAGGAATGCTTTATGCAAACCTTGGCTATAATGTTCATGAGCCGACTCTAATCGAATCGAATCATCTTTGTTTCAATTGTGTCTTGTGTAGTTACATAAGATATCATAGCAATTTAACAACTCTTAACTAGTTCATTTGAGTCAATTGGACTAGTTATGGTGAAGAAGAACATGATTAATATGAGATGCTCATATGGTTGACCTTTTGGGTTATCATGTTGAACCAACATACGTGTACTCGTTTGGGCATGTTTTCTCAAACCCAGTAAACGTGTACCCAAGTGTGTGTGACAAGCTATGTATTTCGATCTAACGGTTGAGAGATATTGGCTTGAATCTAAATTAGGTTTTCATCTAACGGTGGATAGAGTTTGCTTTGTACCTAAGGCAAAACCCTGATTCGAAAGGATATATATAGGAGACATCTAGCTATAGCAAAACTTAATCCCCACACGTCCGTGTGATACTAGTGCGCTTGCTAGAGTCGATCTCCATTAACCCTTGATTTTCTTCACTAAAATCGGGTTAACGACTTAAAGACTTCATTGGGATTTTGAAGCCAGACCGATACTACTTTTATATCGTAGTTGTGTGATTTGATCTTGCATCTTCTATCGTACGAGCACTGATAGACGCATTTATGTGTCTATTTTGTTCTCAATTTTCTGTATTGTTAGACTCGATTAAGTACTTATTGTGTTATTTTGTGTTCTTGTAGATGTTTTTAGAGAAATAAGCTCTTGCGGCGATATTGGCTCAAAAACTGGTGTTTTATACCTCAGGATAGAGTACTAAAGGCACCCCATAAATGCACCGGAAGCTCCCCAGAAATGTGCCCGAGGAATCCAGAAAAATTACTATTTCCACCCCAATTGCTAAAGGGACCCCAGGGATGGATTAGGGGGAGGTCACTTTCTTCCCAGAATTTGAAAATAATATTTGGCGGGAAAATTTCTTCATGTACTGGCAGATTTGCCAATCGATTTTTGAAGGTGTTTTAAGGTGATTAAATCGCTGAAACTTAATGGGTATATGTGATATGTATATAAGAAGATATTTTGGTGGTTGGGATCGATCAAATTTGGCCAGATAATCGATTCTCGATTAAAACGGGAAAGAAGAGATATCGGTTAAACTTGGAAAGAAAATTACGTGAAGATGCTGCATGGGTTGTGGAAATTAAGTGCAGATATTCTCCTAGGTTGCGTATCAACATATTGTGGAAATTTTCAAAACAATTAACGCATGCATAGAAATAAAATAGGAAATTATTCCCAAGAATAATTTTCCTTTACTGTGAAGATTTTGAGGAATTAATGGAGAGATTTGATGCGCCTAAAATGTATAAATAGTAGCTACATGAGTCCTGGAAGGGTTGTCGAGAGTTTGGGGTCGAGAGGAGAGCTCAGGAGGCGTGAATCAAGAGTTTTCAGAACTCTGTTGCTGCTGCCCCTGCTGCTCGTGAAGAGCAGGGAAACGACGACGGTTTATTCATCCGTCGTAACAGTTTCTTCAACTGGATTGCAACGTTTATCTTCATTGTAACAGTTTCTTCATCCTCGTTTGCAACATTTATCTTCAGATTTGTAACGATTATCTTCAGCATAACAGTTGAGACTTGAAACAGTCGGTCTGTAACGCATATGCACTGTTGCAGATTTCCTGTTTCATTGTTTTCTCTTCTTGTAAATACTAATTGAGCTTAATAAAATATTTTGAGATGTATTTCACCATGATGAGCTAAACCCAACATTGGGACAACGGAGGAGGCGATTTTCGTCAGTCTGGTAAATTTAATTTATTCTTTTTATGACTTTTGCATTGATTTAAAATTGAAAAAATGATTTTGATTAATTAGTTATCATTTTATTTGATGCAGCATGCTTGCTTAAATGTTTGATGTCACATGATTACGATTTATAACTAATATTCTGAGAATCTATATTGGCAAAATAAGAGTCCGTACATTTTATGTTTTGAGCGATAGTTGTTAAGGATAAATAAAATGTACCATATGCATGAGAATTGGCCAAGTCCTTAGTCCCAGTAACTCTCTACCAATTTGTCAATATATTTGTATATATATTTATTTTCTAAAAAAATTATCCTTCACAAGTCCGAGAGTTTGAACCTCATTACTACAACCCCACGAAAATTTTATAATCATTTTGGCGCCGCCGACGAGGATTTGTGCTTAGGTAGAATTTTTAGGTTTTTATTATTTTATTTGTTCCTTTTTACGTTTCTTTTTGTGTCTTTGATTTACAGGTTCGAAGTGGAATACTAAGGACTTGGGAACAAAAAGCTTAAAGCTAAAAGCTAAAGTAGAAGAAAAAAAGACATAATTTTTTTTTAGGATTTAATTTATATTATTATTATTTTTTTGTATATAGCTTTTATTTATTTTTTTAGAATTTGTAAATAGGCTTTATTTTTCATAATTTTTTTAATTTGTGGACTTTTTATTTGGACTTTATTCTGGACAATTGGACTTTATTCTTTTTTTGACCCTACAGAAGGGTATTATTAAAAAAAAAAAAAATTATATAAACTGTGTGCAGGGAAGGACGACGATTACTATATCGTCTCGGCCCCTCGGGTTCGCACACGGCATAGGAGTCGTGGCCCGAGTCGACGACAACGGTTCATCCCTCGTCTGGTACGGGAGGTAAGTCCAATCGAAACACTCGCGAATCTCCTGTAAGCGAGTTATTGTATTCTTTAAGGTGATCATTGATTGAGGACGAATTTGGACTGTCTTTATTTTCCTAGTAAAGGGCAAGGCCTGGCCTAAACAAGATAAGGGTTCGGATTTCATCACCGCTCCCTTCTTGCCCGCCTTAGGCAAACGAAACCAAACGCGAACCTAAGCTTTAAAAATTGGAATAGAACGAGACCGTTAGGGTAACGAGCTTAACAGGAAACTCGTTCGAAAAATATTGGTTGCTCTTTAAGCACACCTCAAAGTTCATGATGGTTTCTGTGAGTTAAATGCGTGACTGCGCCGCCTTGTGATAGCGGTGAGGCCTTGGGTATCAAAGCTCCACTGAGCTTCCCTCGCCTCGATTCAACTTACATTAGCTCGGATTGATTCCATAGGGGTGTGCTCAAATTGTTACGAATTCCTTTTCGAAGGAATAGAAGCTGGTCTAGAAAACAATCTAAGTGGAGCCATCATGCTTTTTGTTTGCTAGATTCTATAGGTTTTATTTGGTCGAGTCATCCTTGTTTGTGATTGTGTAGAATTTCTTTGCAATTAAGAATGTCGAACTGGTATGATAGAAGCCAATACGATGAGTATCGACCTGAATTTGAATATGGACATCATCCTTTTTATGACCATGTTGGGAATAGTGGTTGGGAACGCCATCCTTTGGAAGGATATGGGTCATACCCTGGTGAGCCCAATTACTATCTACACATGCATCAGTCTTACGAGCAAGAAGATTATAGTACTAGTTCTTCGTCTCTAGAGGATACAATCAAACTATTGAAAACTAGTCCCTATTATGATCCTTCTGTACCTGTTCTTCCTCTAGAAGAGTCTCTCAAACAATTAACTGAGAATACAAATAGGTTTGTGTTAGAAATGAATAAACAAAATGCACCCATGAGTGAACCTTCTATACACGATTACGTCAGGAATTCATGTGAGTCGGCCCAAAAGATTTTGTTAGATACCCAGAATAGAACTTCTCTAAAAGATCTAAATTTCCAAAATAGTGTTTCCAATTTTACCCTTGATGTAAATAGTGAATATTTGCCTAATTTAGAGGACGAGGTTAGAATAAAAGACACTACTTATTTAGATAAGGTTCAATCATCTTCGTACTATGATGATGAGGATAGCAGTAATGAAGAATCTGAAATATGTAGGCATAGTGATCAAGAGTCTAGGAATCCAATTGAGCTGTATAGTGATTATATTATTTCTAGTTCAAATCCATATAATTTTTATGATTATTCACCTATTCAAAAGGACGAGGATTTGATTAGGGATACCACCGTTTTAGACGATGTAGTTTTTCCTTTTGATTACGAAGCCGATAGTGGTTTAGAGGAACGGGTTCATTTCGAAAATACTGTTTTAGAGTCTAGCGACTTAGAAACAATAGTCTTGGAAGAAGAAGATAGACCCGTAGAGATGATTAAAGATGCACTACCTGATAATAACTTAGAAGAATCTCTTGAATATTTTAAGGACTCTGAAGATACGGAAATTAAAGAAATAATTAGAGGTTTATCTAGAGGGACTGAAAACTCTAAGTTTGGGGGTGATTATCACTTCCCTAGTGCCTTACCTTTAACTCTCAGAAAGTCCCTACACTTAGGACTTGATATCTTTGCCTCGACCATTTTACAAGATTACCTTCATACTCGTTTTCCCGAGCCTAATGATGTCCATGAAGGAGTTCAGTCGTTAGAAACCCATCCTCTGGTTGATGTGGTTTGCCCAGGCTATGATCCCCAGATTGACTTTGTTTTCCCACCAAATAGTTTTCTTCCAACTGTGGGAACGTTTATATTCCAAATATGTCGAATATTAAGTTGTGAGACTAGACCTAAATGCTTTAGGAAATTAGAATCGACACATTTGCTTAAGAATGACCACTACTCTCACTGTGGTCAATTATGTAAGTCAAACCTGATTGACTTAGAGGATCCTCAGTTATTTAGGTTATTATTATTTTGTGATTCTAAGTTCTTATTTGAGTTTTTCCAGACTCTAGGACCTAATAATTTGGATCCAACCTATGAGGAAATGCATCCGAGGAAAATATTTTATTTAGACCCTTTCATAGAACCTGAACCACAATTATATATAAATATCTTAATCAGGAAACTAGATAAGGGCATGTTATCCTTGTTCACTTTCTTGGGTTATTGTAGTTTCCTTTGGTCAGATCTATTTCGTTTTGAAGACCCACAGTTATTTCGAATGTTACTTTATGGTTCAAGTAGACTAATCCTTTCCGATGTCTGGCTGAAGACTTTAAACTTAGCACTTCTTGGGAGGTAACCCAATCTCATGCAACACGGTAATATCTTTCCTTATCTCTTTTGCTTCAAATGGTAACAGTTTCTCCTTGTTCATGCTTTTAATTTCATATTTAGAACATTGAGGACAATGTTAGATTTAAGTTTGGGGGTATGGGAGAAACTTTTTAGTTGCAGTATGAATAAATAAACTCCAGAGCCTAGAAATTTATGCGTATTTAGGATGGCACTAACCAATCTAAGTGGATGGAAGTATTTTGGTTGTAGGAGTTAAGGAACCAATCTGACTAGATGGAAACATCTATAGAGTCTATTCATAAAAGCACAAAGCTCAGGTGTTAGAAATAACATGATAGTTTCGCCATATCTCGTCGAGTCCTTTTCACTTTCTATTTTCAGTTTTCTTTTATTTCAAGTGATTTGGTGGGGCACACGGTTCAAGTTGTTACCACTGCTAGGGTGAATTAGAGTGACTGAGTTACCAAAAAAAAAAAAAAAAGACCGGACCAGTTAGACCAATCGGAATAAGTATTAACACTTGGATAGAAATATGCGTGTGTTCTCCCTGTTTCCGTCGCCTAAGCAAGCGTGGAATGCAGGACCCGTGGGAACTATCATGTAATCTGCTGACAAGAAGCATGCGCTTGGATCAAAAAGATCTATTCATGCCGTTAAGTTAAAAAAAAAATGGTTATTGTTATGTGTAGTCAACTGCTGGTTCCCTTGTATTTGCCAGTTTGTTGATCTAGATTTAAGTTATTGACCACTGGTTCCCTTGTATATGCCAGTGTGTTAATATTAGTCAGACCGGTATCTCAGTCATTTAGGTTAGGTTCATCTTTGCAGAGGCCTTCAGACAGATATGGGAAACACCGTTCGCTTTTCAACCATCTACATTTTTCTTTTTCCATTTTCTTAATCTTTTCATGTGATTAGTCTGACTCCGAGTATGATGTCCATCGTGAAACTATCTTAGTAGAGCTCTGTCACTTATATGAATTTTAGTATGCTTGAGTGCAAACTCGTGTACAGCAATTGGAATTTCGCATCAGGGTTCTTCCTCTTAGAGTCAATAATTGTATGCCAACTAAGGAGGTTCTTTAGTGCTTTCCAAGGTTCTGCGTAGATAGCTAGGGTCTGGAGTATTGGTTTTGTGGGTACACCTCTGGTAAACCCTCCGGAGACAACACTCCGCCACTAGGGACACCTAGGGGTTCAAATGATTTTCCATTCTAGAATAAATTTGCTCGAGGACAAGCAAATAATAAGTTTGGGGGTATTTGATAGACGCATTTATGTGTCTATTTTGTTCTCAATTTTCTGTATTGTTAGACTCGATTAAGTACTTATTGTGTTATTTTGTGTTCTTGTAGATGTTTTTAGAGAAATAAGCTCTTGCCGCGATATTGGCTCAAAAACTGGTGTTTTATACCCCAGGATAGAGTACTAAAGGCACCCCAGAAATGCACCGGAAGCTCCCCAGAAATATGCCCGAGGAATCCAGAAAAATTACTATTTCCACCCCAATTGCTAAAGGGACCCCAGGGATGGATTAGGGGGAGGTCACTTTCTTCCCAGAATTTGAAAATAATATTTGGCGGGAAAATTTCTTCATGTACTGGCAGATTTGCCAATCGATTTTTGAAGGTGTTTTAAGGTGATTAAATCGCTGAAACTTAATGGGTATATGTGATATGTATATAAGAAGATATTTTGGTGGTTGGGATCGATCAAATTTGGCCAGATAATCGATTCTCGATTAAAACAGGAAAGAAGAGATATCGGTTAAACTTGGAAAGAAAATTACGTGAAGATGCTGCATGGGTTGTGGAAATTAAGTGCAGATACTCTCCTAGGTTGCGTATCAACATATTGTGGAAATTTTCAAGACAATTAACGCATGCATAGAAAATTATTCCCAAGAATAATTTTCCTTTACTGTGAAGATTTTGAGGAATTAATGGAGAGATTTGATGCGCCTAAAATGTATAAATAGTATCTACATGAGTCCTGGAAGGGTTGTCGAGAGTTTTGGGTCGAGAGGAGAGCTCAGGAGGCGTGAATCAAGAGTTTTCAGAACTCTGTTGCTGCTGCTCCTATTGCTCGTGAAGAACAGGGAAACAGCGACGGTTTATTCATCCGTCGTAACAGTTTCTTCAACTGGATTGCAACGTTTATCTTCATTGTAACAGTTTCTTCATCCTCGTTTGCAACATTTATCTTCAGATTTGTAACTATTATCTTCAACATAACAGTTGAGACTTGAAACAGTCGGTCTGTAACGCATATGCACTGTTGCAGATTTCCTGTTTCATTGTTTTCTCTTCTTGTAAATACGAATTGAGCTTAATAAAATATTTTGAGAGGTATTTCACCATGATGAGCTAAACCCAACATTGGGACACCGGAGGAGGCGATTTTCGTCAGTCTGGTAAATTTAATTTATTCTTTTTATGACTTTTGCATTGATTTAAAATTGAAAAAATGATTTTGATTAATTAGTTATCATTTTATTTGATGCGGCATGCTTGCTTAAATGTTTGATGTCACATGCTTACGATTTGTAACTAATATTCTGAGAATCTATATTGGAAAAATAAGAGTCCGTACATTTTATGTTTTGAGCGATAATTGTTAAGGATAAATAAAATGTACCATATGCATGAGAATTGGCCAAGTCCTTAGTCCCAGTAACTATCTACCAATTTGTCAATATATTTGTATATATATTTATTTTCTAAAAAAATTATCCTTCACAAGTCCGAGAGTTTGAACCTCATTACTACAACCCCACGAAAATTTTATAATCAAGCACAATCTGTGATTGGCTTGAGATCGTGAGAGTTCTCCGATAAGCAAGATAAAGAAGTCACAAACATCTTCGTCTCACTGTTTGTGATTCCTCGACAAACCGCATGTGTATTCAGGAAGGATTCTAGAGAGGTGATTGATTAATCTAGGATGTTCTTCAGGAATATAAGACCGAACTATCAATTGGTTCCTGTTACCTAGATTTTATATCTAAAGACGGAACAAAACCTAGGGTTTATCTGTGGGAGACAGATTTATCCTTTTAATAGACTTTTCTGTCTGAGACAAATTCGTTTATTATTAAGTCTGTGATTTTGGGTTGCAGCAACTCTTAGTTGTGGGTGAGATCAGCTAAGAGAATCAAGTACGCAGTGTCCTGCTGGGATCAGAGGCGTAGGAGTAGAACTGTACCTTGTATCAGTGGGAGATTGGTAGATCAGTCCGAAGTTAGTTTGCAGTAGGCTAGTGTCTGTAGCGGCTTAATACAGTGTGTAATCAAGCTGGACTAGGTCCCGGGGTTTTTCTGCATTTGCGGTTTCCTCGTTAACAAAACTTCTGGTGTCTGTGTTAATTATTTTCCGGATTATATTTTATATAATTGAAATAATACAGGTTGTGCGTTCGTGATCATCAATTGGAAATCCAACCTTTGGTTGTTGATTTATATTGATTGATCCTTGGACACTGGTCTTTGGTACCGTCCAAATATTCCTTGTGTTTGATTAGGACTTGCTGATTTCTATTAGATTGAGTAATATCAAAAATAAGAGAGAGATATTAACTCCTTGAGATACTTTTGTCTAGATTGAGTCTGGCTGTCCAGTTGATTCTCTAGCAAAGTATTTCGTAGTTAGTCCATACAGATTGTTAAGCGAAATATTTGGTGGTGTTGTTAGACCCGCGCTTTTTCATCCCCAATTCTGAACAAAGAAACATCTTCTATTTCTCTTAGAAATATGTATGGAAAAACACGAATATACTTTTAAGAGAATCAACAAGACTCAATCAATTAAAAGTATATCGACGAGTTTATATCTCTCTCTTGATTTGATTTCCTCAAACAAAAACTGTGAGTACTAATCAAATGCAAGGAATAACTTGGATGGTACCAAAGATCAATGTCCAAGGATCAATCAATATCAATCAACAACCAAAGGTAGGATTTCCAATTCATGATCACAAACGCACAACTTGTATTATTTCAATTATAAAGATAAACAATATAATGCGAAAAATGAAATAACACAGACACCAGAAATTTTGTTAACGAGGAAACCGCAAATGCAGAAAAACCCCGGGACCTAGTCCAGATTGAATACACACTATATTAAGCCGCTACGGACACTAGCCTACTACAAGCTAACTTCGGACTGGACTATATATAGTTGAACCCCAATCAGTCTCCCACTGATCCAAGGTACAGTTGTACTCCCTACGCCTCTGATCCCAGCAGGACACTGCGCACTTGATTCCCTTAGCTCATCTCACCCACAACTAAGAGTTGCTGCAACCCAAATACGCAAACTTGATAATAAACAAAACTGTCTCGCATAGAAAAGTCTATCAAAGGATAAATCTATCTCCCACAGAAGAACCCTAGGTTTTTGTTCCGTCTTATGATATGAAATCAAGGTGAACATGAACCATTTGATAATCCAGTCTTATATTCCGGAAGAACAACCTAGTGCGAGGTTGACCGAGCTACGCTCTAACAATCTCCCCCTTTGTCAATTTTAGTGACAAACTATTAATACATATGGAATACAAAAAAGATAAACTTTAGTGGCTCCTATTCTATAGTCCAATCTTTAATGTTCCTTGAAATCTTCGTCCTTCCAAGTACTCCAATGATCCCAAAGGTTGTAAGTTTAGTATCACCGTTATTGAAGATCCGTAGCTATAACAATGAGAGAAATCGAGATTCTTGATCATTATTATACAATGTCATAGTATTATTATGAACATCAAAGTCCAATTGCATCACGACTTTAACAATAATACTATGGTGATATGTATCACTCCCCCTTAGTCAATACTCCATCTCGATCATGGAAACCACTCCCCCTTACACAATGATCCGAAAACCATATGTATTTGTAGTGTGACCTACAATATTTCTCCCCTTTTTTGTCAATAAAATTGGCAAAGGTACAAGAATGGGTTCATAATGAAATTTCCACAAGAGACATTTCATGATCAAAATAAAGACAACATATCATCTTAATTTAGATGCAATCTTATAGCCGAAGCTAGCAACATTCATCAAGGAGTTTTAAGACGCAAGATAACCCATTTAAAATTCCACAGCCGCACTCCCCGCAAGATATTACCATTAAGCACAAGTTCAAAAGAACTCTCCCCCATTTGATGTCATTCCCAAATGTACAACAAGAGCGACCTTAATTTCGAAAGAAAAAAAGGAATCTTATTAGGACACCGAAAACCATGTGAATGATTTTTTATATCCAAAACTCAACCAAAATACTCACAAGTAAACCCATGAATATTCTAATTGGAATACACAATTAAATCAAAACCACAAAAGCGATCAATTTAATTGAAAGTGCTCAACATAAGTAAACTCACTGAGCAACAGGCTACGACTAAGTTAATCATATGGAGGTGACTAACTTCACCGTTCAAGTACTCAACATAAGGAAAACCTTACGGAATACGTGACTACATTAACCAATAGAACATGATAGTGTAGCCATTCATATACTCAACACAAGAGCTTGTGGAATATATGAAAACACAACTAGATTAATTACAAGAGAGCCTATAATTAATCTAATTGAAAAGCAAACAACCAAACTAATCACCGAAGTAATCAATTTAATTATTTTGGGCTCAACATAAAAGATATTACGGAACCCTGACTAAGATTATCATGGAACATGACCATCTTAACCGTACATGTACTCAACATAAGAAGGAAAACTTATGGAGTACAAACTAAATAACCAATGATGATTAATTTAGTTCATAATGCTCAACATATAGCATCTTACGGAACAAACAATAAAGCTAAGGTTAATCGACTTAGTTGTAAGGTGCTCAACATAAGACACACAATGGAGCCTTCACGGTAAAACATGAAAATGGATCGATGAAGATCAAAACCGTGGATAACATACAAGGATCTATTATATTTTCCATCATAACGATATAATATACTTTATCCTTGTCACACAAAAGATTTAATCCTATTTTCCATCAAATACATGATTGCATAGGCATAACTTTTGTATATGTCAAAAGTACATTCGTCCTTTCATCAATACGAATACCAATTCATGGACGACTTTACTTTTGACCGCATATGGGACCTTCAAGTTTACGGATGCAAACAATACATATCCAATAAACAATTACAATATCACAAAATCATAAAGATTAATACTGCAATAACAATTTTTTCCCTTAGAAGGTAGAATCAATCTTTTTCGGACGGATTTATACCAAGAGTGGTTACCAAAAGCGTATAAAAATATTTCCTTAACAAAGAAGAACATACAAAGTCATTGACGACTATGCACCATAGTTCACATGAGATGATTGTGAACACATAAGAATATATAGCAATGTGAAACTACCCATTCTCGAACTTCCTTCTTTGTGATTCACCAACATCACTCTTGTAACAGCCACAAAATAGCTTATAATAGGATTTCTCCAAGAATCCCAGTGCCCAAGTCCAAGAGAATAGAACAAGTGTAACGAAACGGAGCAAACACTAAAAAACAAGAGACAGGAAAAAGACCAATATTAACTCATCCAAATTCAACAATTCTCATCTCCATTTTGAAGGGAATTAAATAAGGAAGAGAATGCAAAAATAATGAGGTAAATTCGAGTTCGGACGAAGAAGTTATGGCTAAAACAAGTTTACCGAATATCGACGTCAAGTATGCATATGGGTTTGCGCACTTAAACCCCTGGATTTTGATTTTAAATGCTGTTATGCATACTTGGTATGTCTATTATGTAGTCCAAACATCCCGAACTATTATTTTCAAACCTAAACATTTAAGAACCTTAAAACACAGATCAAGTTAGGTAGAAATGAACGATAAGAAAGGTTATTACAAGTATTCTAAGAAAATAAAAGTACAAATCTTTCTCAAGTTTATAGACATACCTTTTTAGATGAATCCAATCGAATTCTACCGCCTTACTGAACATAATTTGTGTGCCCCAATTCTTATGCTTCCCTCACCGTATACAAAGCATGGCATTCCTTGGTGAGGATGCACTTCCAACACAATAAAGTTGCGTTGGGGTGAACAAAGTCTTGCTCACCACAAGTGACCTTTGGATTATCATGAAAGAGATCACTTTTAGAACCTTCACATCCAATTCCATTTTTCCAAAAAACTTGTTAAGTTCCATCATCATGGATACTGCCTTTTCAATAGTCATGGAGTTTTCTGGAAGATCATTCCTTTTCACACTCAAAACATCATTGTCTTTCTTCGGTATCCACTTCTGAGTGTGATTAGGAACAGTCAGAATCTTCTTCCCATCACTCTCTTCTAGAATTCTTAGAAGAGAATTGGATTGACTATTCTTTTGCAAGTTAGTCGTTCTCCAATTGGGAGCATCAAATATTGTGTTCGTCTTTACGCAGTTATCCTTTTGATAACCATTATGATTATGAAAAGTGAAAAGGCGGGGGTCTAACAACACCACCCAATATTTCTCTTAGCAATCTGTATGGACTAACTCCGAAATACTTTGCTAGAGAATCAACTAGACAGTCAGACTCAATCTAGATAAAAAGTATCTCAAGGAGTTATTATCTCAATCTCTCGATTTGATCTTTACTCAAGCTAAAATCAATAGCGAGTCTTTATCAAAGAGAGATAACTTGGACGGTACCAAAGACCAATGTCCAAGGATCAATCAACAACCAAAGATCGGATTTCCAATTGATGATCACAAACGCACAACCTGTATTATTTCAATTATAAAGATAAACAATATAATGCGGAAAATGAAATAACACAGACACCAGAAATTTTATTAACGAGGAAACCGCAAATGCAGAAAAACCCCGGGACCTAGTCCAGATTGAATACACACTGTATTAAGCCTTTACAGACACTAGCCTACTGAAAACTAACTTCGGACTGATCTATAGTTGAACCCCTACCAATCTCCCACTGATACAAGGTAAAGTTGTACTCATACGCCTCTGATCCCAGCATGACACTGCGTACTTGATTCCATTAGCTGATCTCACGCACAACTAAGAGTTGCTGCAACCCAAAATCGTAGACTTGATAATAAAAAAATCTGTCTCACATAAAAAAGTCTATCGAAAGGGTAAATCTGTCTCCCACAGATAAACCCTAGGTTTTTTTCCGTCTTTAGATATAAAATCAAGGTAACAAGAACCAATTGATAATCCGGACTTATATTCTCGAAGAACAACCCAGATTAATCAATCACCTCTCTACAATCCTTCCTGACTACACAAGCGGATTATCGAGGAATCACAAACAGTGAGACGAAGATGTTTGTGACTTCTTTATCTTTCCTATCGGAGAACTCTTACGATCTCAAGCCAATCAATCGATTGTACTCGTACGATAGAAGATGCAAGATCAGATCACACAACTACGATAAAAGTAGTATCTGTATGGCTTCACAATCCAAATAGAGTCTTTAAGTCTTTAACTCGAGTTTAGAGAAGAAACTAAATAGTTAATGGAGATCGGCTCTAGCGAGAGCACTAGTAGCACACAGACATGTGGGGATTAGGTTTGCTCAATGCTAGATGTCTCATTTATATAGCCTTCAAATAAGGGTTTTGCCTTAGGTACAAAGCAAACTCTATTCACCGTTAGATGAAAACCTGATTTAGATTCAAGCCAATATCTCTCAACCGTTAGATCGAAAGACATAGCTTGTCACACACACTTGGGTACACGTATGTTGGTTCAACATGATAACCAAAAAGGTCAACCATATGAGCATCTCATATTAATCATGTTCTTCTTCACCATAACTAGTTCAATTGACTCAAATGAACTAGTTAAGAGTTGTTCAACTTCTATGAGATCTTATGTAACTACACAAGACACAATTGAAACAAAGACGATTCGATTCGATTATAATCGGCTTATGAACATTATAGCCACGGTTTGCATAAAGCATTCCTTAATAATTAATGTTTCATGTTCAGAGCACATCTAAAGCATTCCTTAATAATTAATGTTTCATGTTCAGAGCACATCTTTAGATCATAACCTCTTAAGCTTACAAACAAGTTCGCGGACTTAAGTTAATCGGTTGAGTTTTCCAAACTCAGCAGAAATTCTCGGGTCGAGAAATTCTGCCAGTTCGCGGACTTAGCACACAAACGAGTTTTGGAAATCCCAGCAGAAATTCTCGGTCGAGAACTTCCGTCAGTTCCCGGACTGAGTCTGCGGACTGGGTTCGTGGACTTGGCAAGCCAATTCCACAATCCTACCGATTTCTCTTGATCAACAAAGTTCGAAAACTTCAGTTCAAGGAATACATGGTTATATAATCTAAACTCTCATTTCAATCATTGAAACATTCTCAGAGGGCGATATTCAGTCGTGAAGAACAACGGACCTTTCTCGCCAGAGCAATTTCCAAAGATATTGAAACTTTCATGACTTTCGTCACTAGGTGAAGATAAACCTGATCAAAGCGAAACGCTTTACCAACACATGATTTCGAGTAAAAGATAACCTACGAATACTCAGCTCGAAATATCAAGTGTATATGATCTAATCTATACAGCATACGACTTTTGCCTCATAAGAAGTAGGAGAAGAATAGAAAGACTTTCGAGTGATATATAAGTTCAAGTCTTTACATACCTTTTTTTTGATGAAGTTCCACGGTTCCTTGGTGTAGATCTTCGTCGTTGTCGTTGAATCACCATGAAGTCTTTGAGCTCAACTACATTTTCTTATCCTAGTCCGAGACTTAGCTAATAGGATAGAAATCAAGACTTTATAGTTTTGATCACTAACATTGACAAACATGCTTGATATAGCAACGCATGCGAGGTTGACCGAGCTATGCTCTAACAAAAAGGATTCGTACGACGTTTATAGGCAAATCTAGGTCTATCATAGCACTGATTCCTTTGCCTAAAGGTTGGACAATTACAACCTGTAACGTTAAGAGGATCAGTCTTAACATATGATCTTGGTTTCACAACTTCTTATGATTCCCAAACAAGAACATCATGAAGTTTCGCATTCCTTATACGGAAACGACATCTCTTTTCCAGGTGACCTTTATTTCCGCAATAGTGGAAAACATAAGGAATGTTCTTACCTCGATCCGTGTGTGCTAACTTTGGAGGTTGATAAACTTTGCTCTTTTGAACCTTAACTGCCGGAGAAGGTATTTCACTTTTTCCATCAGTGGAAACTTTTTGTTGATAAGAATCACTAGCCTTGACAAATTTTACCTCTTTGCTAGTACTTGGAGCATCTATTCCCTTATAGCCCAATCCTCGTGTATCACGATGATTTTTACTTTCTCCTAGCATAGTGGTTAATTTGCTTGAACTAGTATTGAAATTTTTCAAGTCATCTTCCAACATCTTGATTTTATCAAGAGCAGCAGCTAAATCAGCCTCAAGGCGTTTTTCTCGAGTGAGATAAGCGCTTTCTCTGTCGTCAAAACTTGTTTGTTGGGAGTTAAACCTTGCTTCAGATTCTGCAAGTTTCTCTTCCAACAAAAAGTAAATTTGAAAAAGATTATCACATTCAAGTGACTTCATACATAGATTTTCCTCAAAATCCTTGAGAATCGATTCGGTAGAACGATTTGAAAAATAAACACCTGCGTAACATCTTCTCAATTTCTTGTTTTCTAGACATAGAGGAGTCAGAAGAGGTGTGACATGAGAAGTTGTAATCTTCTTCATATTCCACGGATCCAAAAAATTAACATACTCTGAGACTTCCTCATCAACATCTCTATCAATATCTGAATCACCTTCATCAGAAAGTTCATCCAACTGTTCTTCTAGGAGAGTTTCCCAATCAACAGTTTTTACATGAAGAGAATGTTTGGATATTGACTTAGATGTGACAGTTCTCTCAGGTGAATCCAAGATTTTAGAATCATCTGGTAATTTCTGAACTGGCACGTTATTAGAGATAGACTCGTCCATAATCAGATCGCTACAAACACAGACTTATAAGGTCTTTAACGTGTTTTCCTGCTCTGATACCAATTGAAAAAGAGGGGGTATAACAACACCACCCAATATTTCGCTTAGCAATCTGTATGGACTAACTCCGAAATACTTTGCTAGAGAATCAACTAGGCAGTCAGACTCAATCCAGATAAAAAGTATCTCAAGGAGTTATTATCTCAATCTCTCGATTTTATCTTTACTCAAGAAAATAGAAATCTGCCAGTCTTTATCAAAGAGATATAACTTGGACGGTACCAAAGACCAATGTCCAAAGATCAATCAATATCAATAAACAACCAAAGGTTGAATTTCCAATTGATGATTACGAACGCACAACCTGAATTATTTCAATTATATAAAAAAATAATTCGGAAAAGAAATAACACAGACACCAGAAATTTTGTTAACGAGGAAACTGCAAATGCAGAAAAACCCCGGGACCTAGTCCAGATTGAATACACACTGTATTAAGCCGCTACAGATACTAGCCAACTGCAAACTAACTTCAGACTGATCTATAGTTGAACCCCTACCAATCTCCCGTTGATACAAGGTACAGTTGTACTTCTACGCCTCTGATCCCAGCAGGACACTGCGTACTTGATTCCCTTAGCTGATCTCACCCACAACTAAGAGTTGCTGCAACCCAAAATCACAAACTTGATAATAAACGAATCTGTCTCACACAGAAAAGTCTATCAAAAGGATAAATCTGTCTCCCACAGATAAACCCTAGGTTTTGTTCCGTCTTTAGATATAAAATCAAGGTACCAGGAACCAATTGATAATCTGGTCTTATATTCCCGAAGAACAACCTAGATTAATCAATCACCTCTTTACAATCCTTCCTGACTACACAAGCATATTGTCGAGGAATCACAAACAGTGATACGAAGATGTTTGTGACTTCTTTATCTTGCCTATCGGAGAACTCTCACGATCTCAAGCCAATCACAGATTATGCTCGTACGATAGAAGATGCAAGATCAAATCACACAACTACGATAAAAGTAGTATCGGTCTGGCTTCACGATCCCAACGAAGTCTTTAAGTCGTTAACCCGATTTTAGAGTAGAAAATCAAGGGTTAATGGAGATCGACTCTAGCGAGCGCACTAGTATCACACAGACGTGTGGGGATTAAGTTTTGCTCAAAGCTAGATGTCTCCTATATATAGCCTTTCAAATCAGGGTTTTGCCTTAGGTACAAAGCAAACTCTATCCACCGTTAGATGAAAACCTGATTTAGATTCAAGCCAATATCTCTCAACCATTAGATCGAAAGACATAGCTTGTCACACACACTTGGGTACACGTTTACTGGGTTTGAGAAAACCATTCCCAAACGAGTACAGGTATGTTGGTTCAACATGATAACCCAAAAGGTCAACCATATGAGCATCTCATATTAATCATGTTCTTCTTCACCATAACTAGTTCAATTGACTCAAATGAACTAGTTATGAGTTGTTCAATTGCTATGAGATCTTATGTAACTACACAAAACACAATTGAAACAAATATGATTCGATTCGATTAGAATTGGCTCATGAACATTATAGACACGGTTTGCATACAACATTCCTTTATAATTAATGTTTCATGTTCAGAGCACATCTTTAGATCATAACCTCTTAAGCTCACAAACAAGTTCGCGGACTTAAGTTAATCGGTTGAGTTTTCCAAACTCAGTAGAAATTCTCGGGTCGAGAACATCCGCCCGTTTGCGGACTGGGTTCGCGGACTTAGCACACACACAAGTTTTGGAAATCCCAGCAGAAATTCTCGGTCGAGAACTTCCGTCAGTTCGCGGACTTGGCAAGCCAATTCCACAATCCTACCGATTTCTCTTGATCAACAAATTTCGAAAACTTCGGTTCAAGGAATACATGGTTATATAATCTAAACTCTCATTCAATCATTGAAACATTCTCAGAGGGCTACATTCAGTCGTGAAGAACAACAGACCTTTCTCGTTAGAGCAATTTCCAAAGTGATTGAAACTTTCATGACTTTCGTCACTAGGTGAAGATAAACCTGATCAAAGCGAAACGCTTTACCAACACATGATTTCGAGTAAAAGATAAGCAATGAATACTCAGCTCGAAATATCAAGTGTATATGATCTAGTCTATATAGCATACGAATTTTGTCTCATAAGAAGTAGGAGAAGAATAGATAGACTTTCGAGTGATAGATAAGTTCAAGTCTTCACATACATTTTTGTTGATGAAGTTCCACGGTTCCTTGGTGTAGATCTTCGTCGTTGTCGTTGAATCACCATGAAGTCCTTGAGCTCAACTACACTTTTCCTATCCTAGTCCGAGACTTAGCTAATAGGCTAGAAATCAAGACTTTATAGTTTTGATCACTAACATTGACAAACATGCTTGATATATCAACGCATGCGAGGTTGACCGAGCTATGCTCTAACAAGAATCAAATACAAGGAATAACTTGGATGGTACCAAAGACCAATGTCCAAGGATCAATCAATATCAATCAACAACCAAAGGTCGGATTTCCAATTGATGATCACAAACGCACAACCTGTATTATTTCAATTATAAAGATAAACAATATTGCGGAAAATGAAATAACACAGACACCAGAAATTTTGTTAACGAGGAAACCGCAAATGCAAAAAAACCCGGGACCTAGTCCAGATTTTAATACACACTGTATTAAGACGCTACAGACACTAGCCTACTACAAGCTAACTTCGGACTGGACTATAGTTGAACCCCAATCAGTCTCCCAATGATCCATGGTACAGTTGTACTCCCTACGCCTCTGATCCCAGCAGGACACTGCGCACTTGATTCCCTTAGCTGATCTCACACACAACTAAGAGTTGCAGCAACCCAAAATCGCAGACTTGATAATAAACAAATCTATCTCGCACAGAAAAGTATATCAAAGGATAAATTTGTCTCCCACAGAAGAACCCTAGGTTTTTGTTCCGTCTTATGATATGAAATCAAGGTGAACATGAACCAATTGATAATCTGGTCTTATATTCCCGAAGAACAGCCTAGATTAATCAATCACCTCACAACAGTCTTACTTGTATAAACAAGAGGACGTCGAGGAATCACAAACAGTGATATGAAGATGTTTGTGACTTCTTTATCTTGCCTATCGGAGAATTATCACGATCTCAAGCCAATCAATAAGATTGTACTCGTACCATAGAAGATGAAAGATCATATCACACAACTACGATAAAAGTAGTATCAGTCTGGCTTCACAATCCCAATGAAGTCTTTAAGTCGTTAACCTGGTTTTAGAGAAGAAAACCAAAGGTTAGAGGATAATCGACTCTAGCGAGCGCACTAGTATCACACAGACGTATGGGGATTAGTTTTGCCCAATGATAGATGTCTCCTTTATGTAGTCTTCAAATCAGGGTTTTACCTTAGGTACAAAGCAATCAATATTCACCGTTAGATGAAAACCTTATTTAGATTCAAGCTAATATTTCTCAACCGTTAGATCGAAAACTTAGCTTGTCACACACACTTGAGATATATGTTTACTGGGTTTGTGAAAACCGTGCCCAAACGTGTATGTGTATGTTGGTTTAATATAGTAACCCAAAAGGTTAACCATATGAGCATTTCATTTTAATCTTGTTCTTCTTTCACCATAACTAGTTCAATTGACTCAAATGAACTAGTTAGAGAGTTGTTCAATTGCTATGAGATCTTTTGTAACTACACAAGACACAATTGAAACAAAGATGATTCGATTCGAATTGAATCGGCTCATGAACTTTAGCCACGGTTTGCATATTGCATTCCTTAGTAATTTAAGTTTCATGTTCAGAGCACATCTTTAGATCATAACCCACTTAAGTTCGCAAACAAGTTCGCAGACTTAAGGCAACCAGCAGAGTTTTCCAAACTCAGCAAAAAATCTCGGTAAAGAGACTTTCGCCAGTTCGCGAACTTGTATATCACGAACGAATTTGGAATCCCAGCAGAAATTCTCGGTACAAGAACTTCCGACAGTTCGCGGACTTGGCAAAGCCAATTCCTCCGGTTTCTCTCAATCAAAAAAGTTCGCAAACTTCGGATTAAGGAATAGGACTTATGCACATATGTGTTACCACACAATGCTTATATCCATCATTGGTTATATAGACCTAAACTCTCATTCCAACCATTGAAACATTCTTAGAGGACGTTATATAGTTGTTACACTATTTCTCGTCAAAGCGATTTTAAAAGTGATTGAAACATTATGACTTTCGTCACTAGGTGAAGATAAACCTGATCAAAGCGAAACGCTTTACCAACACATGATTTCGAGATATAGATAAGTAGAGTATACTCAGGTCAAATATCGAATGTGTATGATTCAGTCTATATAGCATACGACTTTTGTCTCATAAGAAGTAGGAGACATAATAGATAGACTTTTGAGTGATAGATAAGTTCAAGTCTCCACATACCTTTTTGTTGATGAAGTTACATGGTTCCTTGAGTAGATCTTCTTCGTTGTATGATGAATCTCCATGAAGTCCTTGAGCTCAACTACACTTTTCTATCCTAGTCCGAGACTTAGCTATGTAGACTAGAAATCAAGACTCATAGTTTTGATCACTAACATTGATAAACATGCTTGATATAGCAACGCATGCGAGGTCGACCGAGCTATGTTCTAACAATTATGAAGGTAAGTTTTACATTCTTGTTGTCGTTAATTATGTATATATGTGGGTAGAAGCCATTGCCTCCAAAATCAATGACCATAAAGTAGTGCTTTCTTTTCTTAAAGAAACATTTTTTCTCGTTTTTGAACGCCTAGAGCCATAATCAGTGATGGTGGTTCTAATTTTTGTAATAGACCTTTTGAATCACTTATGTGCAAGTATGGAATCACCCATAAGGTAGCAACGCCATACCATCATCATACCAGTGGCCAAGTAGAAGTTTCTAATAGGGAAATTAAGCACATTCTTGAAAAGACTGTTAATCCAACTAGGAAAGATTGGTATTTACGTTTAAATGATGCTTTGTGGGCCTACATAACTGCATATAAAACTCCTATTGGCATGTCCCCCTATAGACTTGTTTATGGTAAACCTTGTCATCTACCTGCAAAGTTAGAGCATCATGCATATTGGGCTGTAAAGAAACTAAACTTTGATCTTGATAAGGCTGGTACCCAAAGAAAACTTCAGCTCAATGAGTTAAAAGAACTAAGAAATGATTCATATGATAGTGCCAAAATGTACAAAAATGTTAGAGCATAGCTCAGTCACCAAGCGTTGTTATGTCAAGTTTGGTTGTCATATTTTAGTGAACCAAAACTCATTTAAAGATTCGCTTGATTATATGCTAGAGTCAACTTCGTATAGGTTAGCTTGAAAGTATTAGGATATGAGACATTACAAGTATTATGTGAAGACTTGAATAATGTGAAGAAGTAAGGAGCTACAACGACGACCTCATCGTTCCACTTGAGGTTTATAATATTTGACTTGAACTGTTTCATTCCCTAACGTATCTTTCAAGTCGTGCATATTGAAAACAAAACTGCGAAGCTGTGAATGATTATACTCTAGTTAGACGTAGTATTAAGGAATACAATACGAAGTATAACGCTTATCTTTTGAACTTCGTGTATAAGACATCGACATAATCGTATGAAGGCTATTGTGATTATGTATGGGTATGGGTGAAGATTTCGTCCTAGGAAACAATGTTTCACATTAGTTTAAGGGAAGTAAAACTATTCACAAGGCCTGACTTTTGTATCGGTATTACTTTTATTAGTGAAACTTGTTAGAGCATTGATCGGTCGAACTCGATGTGTTGCTATCTCAAGCATGTTTGTCAATGTTAGTGATCAAAACTATAAGTCTTGATTTCTAGTCTACTATAGCTAAGGTCTCGGACTAGGATAGAAAGTATAGTAGAGCTTAAGAACTCCATGGCAATCATCATACAAAACGAAGGACTACTCAAGGAACCAGTGGATCTTCATCGACTAAAAGATATGTGAAGACTTGAACTTATCTATCACTCAAAAGTCTATTTATCTCCTATCTTGAGATAAAAGTCGTTTTGATATATAGACTTAGATTATACACATTTGCTGTTTCGAGCCGAGTTTATCTCGCCTATCTATTTCTCGAAATATATGTTGGTAAGCTTTCGCTTTATCCAAGTTCATCTTTACTTAGTGACGAAAGTCATGACAAGTTTCAATCACTTTGAAAATTGCTTATTTTGACGAAAAATAGTTTGTGAATAACAACTATAGAATATAGACGTCCTCTAAGAATGTTTCAAAGATTGAAATGAGAGTTTAGATTATGTAACCATTAGAGGATATAAGTATTGTTTTGGACACACATATATGTATAAGTTTTTATTCCTTGAACCGAAGTTTGCGAAATTTGTTGATCAAGAGAACCGGCATGGTGGCGTGAGCCAAGTCCGCGAACTGGCAGAAGTTCTCGACCCGAGAAATTCTGCTGGAGTTTGTGAACTCCGTCCGGGAACTTAAGTCCGCAAACCCAGTCCGTGAACTTGAGTAGGTTATATCTAAAAACGATATTTGTGAACTTATTTTTATATAAACTAAGGGATGCAAATTGCAAACTGTGGCTATATAGTTCATGAACCGATTCGAGTGAATCAAATCGTTTTTGCTTCGATTGTGTCTTGTGTAGTTACACAAGATTTCCTTGCAATTGAACAACTCTCTAACTAGTTCATTTGAGTCACTTGAACTAGTTATGGTAAAGAAGAATATGGTTGATATGAAAAGTGATCATATGGATAACCATTTGGTTGACTATTGTTGAACCAAAAAATGTACAAGTTTGGGTACGGTTACACAAGCCTAGAAACGTGCATTTCATTTGTGTGTAACAAGCTAGTTTTCGATCTAATGGTTGAGATATTAGCTTGAATCTAAATCAGGTATTCATCTAACGGTGAATATTGAATGCTTTGTTACCAAGCTAACATTGATTGCAAACCATAATTTGAAAGACTATATAAGGGAGAACTCTAGCAACTGGGAAACCTAATCCCCACACCTTCTGTGTGATACTAGTTGTGCTAAGATAGAGTCGATTATCCTTTAACCTTTGGTTTCTTCTTCTAAACCAGGTTAGCGACTTAAAGACTTCATTGGGATTGTGAATCCAGACCGATACTACTTTCTCGTAGTTGTATGAGATGATCTTGATGTTTTTATCGTACGAGTACATTGTAATAATTGGCTTGAGATTGATATCTCCGATAGGCAAGATATAAAAGTAATCACAAACACTTCGTCTTATCGTTTGTGATTCCACAATATCTTTTTCCGCTGCGTCGATTAAAATTATTATGAGGTGATTGATAATACTAGGCTGTTCTTCGGGAATATAATTCCGGTTTATCAATTGGTTCCTATTCACCTTGATTTATCAAAAGACGGAACAAAACTCGTAGGTATATTCGTGGGAGACGGATTTATCTATTATCGTAGACTTTTCTGTGTGATACATATTTGTTTATTAAAGTTTTCGACTTTAGTTCGTAGCAACTCTTAGTTGTGGGTGAGATCAATTAAGGGAATAAAGTGCGTAGTATCCTGCTGGGATAAGAGACGTAGGAGCATAACTGTACCTTGGATTAGTGTGAGATTGATTGGGGTTCAACTACAGTCCAGACCGAAGTTAATTTTGACTAGGCTAGTGTCTGTAGCGGCTTAATACAATGTGTGTTCAATCTGGACTAGGTCCCGAGGTTTTTCTGCATTTTCGGTTTCCTAGTTAACAAAATTCTGGTGTCTATATATTATTTCTTTTCCGCATTATATTTTGTTATATAATTGAAATATCACAGGTTGTGCGTTGTTCAATCAATTAGAATACCCGACCTTTTGGTTGTTGATTTAAATTGATTGACACTTGGATATTGGTCTTTGGTACCATCCAAGTTATCTCTCTAGTATTTGATAAAGACTCGCAGATTTCTATTTGCTTGAGTATATATCAAATCGAGAGATAGAGATATAAACTCTTTGATATACTTTTTATCTAGATTGAGTCAGAATGTCTTGTTGATTCTCTAGAAAGTATATTGGAGTTTGTCCATACAGATTGCTAAGTGAAATATTGGGTGTGGTTGTTGTTCCCCCGCTTTTTCAAAACCGATCTTAAGTAATCACCTGAGATGGTAAGATCGATATCTTGAATTTGGTGTGAATAAATATTAGCCATTGGGTAACCGATCCTAGTAAGAGGTGTGACCGATCACAAGAGAGAGTGTAATCGATCCTTGTAAGAGGTTTAACAAGTTTTAGTAAGTTGGTGTAACCGATCCTATAACTTGGTCAACCGATCACAAGTTTTACCATAAGAAGTGGTAACCGATCCTAGTACTTAGTTATCCATTTTATGGTACTAGTGTAACCGATCCTAGTACCCACTTGGAGGTAGAACCGAAACTTTATGTTGAGGTGGAACCGTGAAACCCATTAATGGTGATTTGATAGGATAATCAATTACATAGTTCTTGGAAGTCAGATGAACCAATTCTAAACTTGTTTGGAAGTGTGGCAAATCGGTTCCAAGATTGTAAATATGAAAAAGGATTTACAAATTAAAGATGTCGACATACTTTGAACATGTGCAGTAACTCTTATCATTTATTGTTCAAAGATATTCCTTAATAGCTAAAGGAGAATCCCGGATCGAAATAAATTGAGAATCTTTTAATTAATGTTTTTAGTTTTTATATACTTTTAATTTCCAGCAATTAAATGCATATCTTTAGAAAGTTAAAACTGGTAATGTGCATTTACTAATTGAATATTTTCTACTGAGATTTCGGTCATTAATTGGGCAGAGCATTTCCTAGGAATTATGAAAACCGTTTTTTCCATTATTGCATATCTTTGAGAATATTCGATTTTGGAAATTCCTTGGTGTCCAAACTTCATTGGTCTATAAATATTGAAGTTTGCATTTCTATTAAACTAATCCCCAGAGCCAGCAAAACTACTTTGCTGTGTTGTTACTAGTGGAACCGTCTATTCGGAGAGGAAAGTAACCTAATTAGGCGAAATCTCTTACGACCGCTCGTTTTAAAGACTTCTTTGGGACTGGGAAGCTCTACGAGTATTGTTGGTGGGAAACTAGATAATTTCAGTTTATTATTATCTTTCGATTGATTTGATTGACTAACGGTTTTTGAACTTTGATTGCACCTAGTTTGTTTATGCTTGAGAATCTTCTCTTCTGATATAAGATTCACTCAAACTAGATCAAAGTTTCGACGGGGATCTTTAGACTGTTTGTAGATTTAAAGACGTCTTGTTATAATCCAATGATAACAGACTCCTTTCTGTGTGTGATTGTTGACAAGAGATTCAAGTTGATTGTGTGCAGGTGTTTATTGAAAATATAAGAAGATTTGAAGACAAAGAAGACATTGAAGATATCTTATTTGAGATCATAATCTTTGGTGTGCACAAAACTTGATCGGCTAGGGATCCAACTATAATCAGTTTATCTTTTGATAGATTTGGTTGATTAGTTGTGTAGATCGGCATCGATACATTTCTTTGTGATTCGAAGTATTGATTGCAAAATATTAACAATTACTTTTGTAGTTGTTGAAAAGATAGATCTTGAAACCCGACAAAGGAGTTTATTGGGATAAGCGGAAGAGACTTTTGTCAAACTAATATCACGTTGATTGAAGAGAGTTGTTACCGAACAGATTTGTTGTTCCTTTACTGTTTGGAATATGAACCAAAGGAATTGTTCCAAGTGCGTGACTTATTGCAAGTTGGAGGCGCAGGGATACAGACGGAACTAGGTGAACTATAGGTTTCGTTGCTTGGTCTCAACTATACGAAGTTGGTTTAGATTTTTTATAGCGGCTTAATCTTGAGAGTATTCAATTCTGGACAAGGTCCCTGGGTTTTTCTGTATTTGCGGTTTCCTCGTTAACAAAATCTTGCCGTGTCTTTTATTTTTCTATTTCCGCAATTATAATTATTTTTATTATAATTATAAGTAAAATACACAAACGTTAATTCCTATTTACTTGATAGCAATCCTATTGTGTTTGTTTAAGTATGAACCTTTTATCAAGTAAACATACTTCATTGTCGTATTGTCTCGATCTTGTATCCATAGACGATCACACGAAGTGTGAACCAATTAGTTGTATTGTCTCTACTTAGTCCATAGACAATCACTTTTGGATAAAGGACTTATAGGTGGAAAAGTTTTAGATTGAGGTATATTTCGGTACCCTCGTCTTTTCAATTGGTATCGGAGCAGGCAAACACGAAAAGATCCAACCTATTTTTGAATGGCAAAGAGTTTCTATACCAATATTCGATATGTTCATAGCTATAGAGAAGTTAATTTTTTAGCTGATGCTTTGGCCAAACAAGCATGTTTGTTGGCCGAAGATATTTTTGAATTTTATGAGGGTAGGCCAGGTTTCGTTCTCTCTGTGGAATGGCCTGGAGAGGTTTATTTTCGTTTCAAATAGGTCTTCTTCTGGTGATAGCCTCACGGTTATGCGCTAGTAAGGCCTAGTCCCTGTACAGTTTCGTTTTTTATTTTATTTTATTGACCAAGTAAAAAATAGCGATCCAACCTATAAGAATTGAATCACATGAACGATTCGATTAACTTATCAAGACCTTTAGATGGTCTTAAAGATGACTCTGAAGAATATTTCTCAGCTCTTGTCAAGATGCTAGAAAAAGAGATTGAACAAAATCGGTCACATACTGACGAGATCAGTAATATCATAATTGATAGAGAACTGGTAAATAATATAGAAGATCCTAAAAATAAGGATTCTCAAAGTTATTGAATACTAACATCTAGGCATCGTGAACAGTCTAACAAAAGTAAGCCCAGGAATCTTTTTCAAAGGGGATGGAATTATTTAAATCAGAAGATTTGTTTTACAAAACATCTGATCAATCATGTTAAGAAACTCTATAAGAACTTAACGATTCATCCTGAACCTGGTGAACAATGTCTGGGAGCATTTGCACTTAAAAAAACTTCACCATTCCGGTGGTTTCTAGATAATGGATGTAATAGACCTATGACAGGTGATCTTTCTTGGTTCACAAAGACAGAATACTACAAGGGAGGATCAGTAATCTTCAGAGATGGAAGCAGCTGCCTTATTAGAAAAAAAGGGTACTATCAAACTTCCAGGTATTCCCGAAATTCATGATGTTGTTTATGTTAAAGGAATGAAAGCAAATCTTCTGTCAGTTAGTCAAATTTGTGATAAAGGTAACAAAGTTATCTTCAATATGAAAAGGTTGTGATATTGAAGACAAGTCCGGAAAAATAATTTTTCGAGGAGGCAGAAGTATGAATAATTGTTATCTACTTGATATACAATCCAATTTGTACTATAACTTGACTAAGGCTGAGTCAACTCATTTGTGACATGAACGTTTTGGTCATATCAACTACCGAATGCTAGGAAAGCTCATTAATCGTGAACTTGTCAGAGGCACTCCAAAAATAAATATTAAAGTAGAAGGTGTTTATGGTGCCTTCCAAAAGGGTAAACAAGGAAAAATTCCACACAAACTTTCTCGAGACATGGCCACTCATGCTCCTCTCGATACAAAATCATATGGATCTATTTGGTCCAATCCAAGAAGCAACAGTTGGAGGAAAGAAATATGCTTTAGTAATGGTAGATGACTACACACGCTTCACATGGGTTTCTTTTATGAAGCACAAGAATGACACTCTTGAGGAGTTCAAGATTATTGTGAATAGGATTATATTCAAAATGAACAGGGTCGCAAGCTTAAGAAAAATAAGGAGCGATCGTGGTACAGAATTCAAGGATACAAAAGTATATGAATACTGTAATGATCTTGGAATTAACCATCAATTCTCTGCTCCTATTACAACTCAGGCAAATGGTGTAGCTGAGAGAAAGAATAGAAATATTCAACATATGGCAAGAGTGATGCTTGACAATAAAAACCTACCATTAACCTTTTGGGGGGAAGCCGTTTTTACAGCTTGTTATCTTATAAACAGAGTTTATTTAAGATCCAAAACTCTAAATACCCCATATGAATTATGGTATGGAAGAAAACCCAATCTGACCTATTTAAGGGTTTTCGGAAGCAAATGTTATATTCTCAAAGACAGAGAACATAGAGGAAAATTTGATTCCAAAAGTGATGAAGGAATTTTCATTGGCTATGCTTCTGACAGTCGTGCCTTCGGGGTATACAATCTCAGAACCAAAGTCATGATGGAATCAATTAATGTGGTTATCAATGGCATTAGCGAATTTTGTCAAGACAATCACACTGCAGCAGAGCTTCCTCCATCTGAAACTGTTATTAAAGAAAAACAGACTCAAGAAGAACCATCAGTGGTTCCTCTAATTAGTGACATGGATGATAAAGATGATAATGAAAGTATTGTTGAACAACCCAATGGTACTGAAAACATTGTCCAAAAACCTGCTAAGTGGGTACATCAAAGACACTCCACCGAAGACATCATTGGAGATGCCAATGCTAGAGTTATGACTCGAAGAGAACTTCAGAATGTCTGTCACTATTCATGCATTCTATCTTTAATAGAACCAAAAAATATTGAAGAAGCACTCAGTGAACCCGCTTGGGTAAACTCAATGCATGAGGAACTTAATCAGTTTAAAAGACAAGAAGTGTGGGAACTAGCTTGTTCCTAAACCGACAAGAGTAAACATTATTGGGACAAAGTGGATTTACAAGAACAAAGCAGACGAATTCAGGACGATTGTCAGAAACAAAGACAGGCTCGTTGCTCAAGGATATTCACAAATTAAAGGTATTGATTTTGATGAAACTTTTGCTCTTGTTACTCGTTTAGAATCAATTAGACTTGTACTTGCTTATGCCTGCTATCTTAAGATAAATCTGTTTCAAATGGATATTAAGTCTGCGTTTTTAAATGCAGATTTAAAAGAAGAAATTGTTGTAGCTCAACCCAAAGGATTTGAAGATCCATTATTCCTAGATTATGTCTTTAAACTCAAAAATGCCTTGTATGGTCTAAAACAAGCCCCAAGAGCTTGGTATGATAAATTGACATCCTTCTTACTTCAAAAAGAATTTTCTAGAGGTGGTGTTGATAAAACAGTTTTCACTAAGTGGAGTGGTAAAAATGTTCTTGTAGCACAAATATATGTAGATGACATCATATATGGATCCACCTCAAAATCTCTAACAGATGAATTTCTGAATCTTGTGAGTGGAGAATTCGAAATGAGTAATGTTGGAGAATTATCATACTTTATTGGTTTTCAAATACAGAAACAAAAAGACAATATTCTTCTTTCTTAAGAAAAATATGCAAGGAACTTGGTTGAAAAATTTGAACTAAAAGGATCAAATCCTATGGAAACTCCGATGCCAACTACTGGAAAACTTCAATCTAATCCAAGAGAGAAGTCGGTTGATCAAAAGTTATATAGATCCATGATAGGAAGCTTGCTATACTTAACTGCAACAAGACCAGACATTTCCTTTAGTATGGGATGTTGTGCCAGATTTTAAGCAGATCCTAGAGAATCACATCTAAAAGTTCTAAAACGAAGCATAAGATACGTTAATGGTACCCGAGTGTTTGTGGCTGAAAACCGTTTCTGCTGATTTCAGTAATTTTGGGTGTGTGGTTGAGAAACGAATCTAAACCCAAAACAATGTACTGCACGGGAGTAATTTTGATTCGAGAGATCAATCTGTACAATCCTGGCCTAAACCAAGAAATGGTCGTTCCAGGCTTGCTTCGGTCACAAAGTGAAGGAGAGGGGTTGGTCTTAGGGAGGGAAGCGAAGAAAGTGTTGAGACCAGAATAGTTGATTCCGTAAGTGTGGGTATTTCGTGACTTGTATCAGAAAGTTGAACTGGCTAGCTGGATGAAAATCTATCAGATGATTTATGGAAGTTTTATTGTTCTCCTGACCAAAACCTTGTTGTTTTGTGGAAATAGGTGAGACCTATTTATACAAGTCGTAACATAACGTACCCTGGTCTCGTAGGAAGTGGAAACGTTTGAGTGGTGGAAGAAAAGAGTAACGTGTAACCGTGAGGTGTTATGCTTCCATGATGAGTGAAGTGAATTCGTGTAACCGTCATTCATTATGCTTCCATGATGAAGGAAATGAATTGGTTACACCGTTACTTTTACCACCACTAATTGCCCTACTTCATGACACTTTCTTGTAACGGGTGCATTGCACGCTGCACACTTTAAACTGCCAGAACAATACCCTGATAAGTATCCCCCAGTTTGTGACATGTTTTGATGTCTCGAGTGTTTTCGTGAAAAACGTGTAGCAGGTTTCTATGCATGGCATGGTGGCATGCCAGTGGCCATGGCATAGCGACATGATAGTAGCTGTGGCACGGTGGCATGCCAGTAGCCGTGGCATAGCGACGTGCTAGTAGTTGTGGCATGGTGGCATGCCAGTTTCCGTGGCGTAGAGACGTGCTGGTATCTATGGCATGGTGGCATGCCAGTAGACGTGGCATAGCAACGTGCTGGTAGTTGTGGCACGGTGGCGTGCTAGTATCCGTGGCATAGCGACGTGCTAGTATTTGTGGCATGGTGGCGTGCCAGTAGTCGTGGCATAGCGACGTGCTAGTAGCTATGGCATTATGGTGTGCCAGTAGTCGTGGCATAGCGACGTGCTAGTTTAGGGTTCGGCGTCATGGTCACTCAAAAGTTGCTACAAGCCATGTTAATTTGGTGGCCTACTTGGATGGTTGAGATTGCATCTCAGAAGGAAAGGTAGTTGTCGATCATGGTTGTCTTTAATTGGCAGTGGCACGTTTGGCATGCGCGTGCAGCATTCGCATTTGGCATGCGCGTGTGGCATGCGCGTCTGGCATGCGCGTGTGGCATGCGCGTCTGGCATGCGCGTGCAGCATGCGCGTTTGGCATGCCGTCTGGCATGCGCGTCTGGCATGTGCGGCATGCGCGTGCGGCATGTTGGCGCGTTTTGGAAAGTTGGCGCTTTTGGGAAGCCGACTTAGTATGGCGACCTCTTTTGAGGCTGCGGCAGGTTTGGAGCAACCTAATTGGTCAATGAAAGTAGGGGGCCGACAAGCTAGGGCGTGACCACTCTTCTAGTGCGCGTGGAAAGTTTAAGGCGACCTGATTGGTCGATGGAAAGAGGGTCGGCATGCTAGGGCGCGGCCACACTTTTAGTGCATTGTGGCGGATTTGGTTGCCTAGTTTGGATAAGCATAGTTTCGACCAACGGGGTCTGGTATACTGCGCGGGGCGCGAAACCCTAATTTTGCAAATTAGTCGGGTTTATGAGTTCCTTTTGAATTATCACAATAATTAGCTGGATTTTGTATGCTGCCACACAAAAATCCTTATCTACAGAATGCAGTGTGCTTTCCATCTGAGCATTTTGTACGATGGCCTTAACTTTGGTACTTGGAGGTTCATGCTACTCCGATGCGAATGAACATAAGTCCGTCATGCCATACCGATTTAAGGGTTCTGCTGGGGAACATAGCACAGGAAAGTACTCGGTGGGTCTTGTATTAGCGAGGTGCCGAAATTTACCGAGTGTTATGGATAAAAGTATATTGAGCGGCTCAATAAATATTTCGGTGGAGAGGTTAGTACTCGCAACACCGCTTCCTTGCAGAGTGACGTCACATCAGATGCAAGGTTTTACGATTTTAACCCTAAGCTAAAAACCACCATCAACACCTAGATTATGGTTTATCATACTCTATGGATACGAACAACAGCCTTGTTGCCTATTCAGATACTGCTTGGGAAGGATGTGTAGAAGATCGAAAAAGCACCTCTGGTAGTTGCTTCTATGTTGGTCAGAATCTTGTAGCTTGGCACAACAAGAAACATAATTCACAATCTTTGTCAACCTGTGAAGCAGAATATATTGCTTCCGGTACATGTTGTACCCAACTTTTGTGGATGAAACAAATGCTCATCGACTATGGAATAAATATTTCAACTATGAGCATCCTTCGTGATAACTCAAATGATATTCGCTTGACTGAAAATCCAGTTGAACATTCTCGTACTAAACACATAGATATTAGATATCACTTTATTATGTAATTATATGAGAATGGAGTTGTTAATTTAGAATATGTTCCATCTGAACGTCAACTAGATGATATTCTCACTAAACCCTTAGATAGAGTTATATTCGAAAATCTAAGGAATTCTATCGGCATTGTCAAGGTACATTAGTACCTTTTCCTTCGGGGTTTCAACTTTTGCTTTGCAATAGTTAAAACCGGTTTTCAACCTTTCTCTAGTAAAGTTGGTTTTTGTTGTTGTTCTTTTTCTTGTGAGGTGATGAAAACATAATGGGGGAGAGTTCTATCTTGAACTATCGCTTAATGAAATATCTTAAGGGGAGAAGAGGATGCGGAACTTGAGGTAACGAATTTGTTAGTTAATCTTTTTCCTGTTTAAGAAACGTCTGATTTTATTGCATATATCTATTGCTTTTGCTTAACAAAATTTCGGTACAATTGATATTCTATTCCATTGTTTGTGTATGGATGTGTGTGTGATTAATTGTTTCCGGTTAAGAAAAACTATTGTTATCTTGCGTTATTGTTTGGTATCAATTGTTTAGGCTTACGAAATTACGGTGCAATTGCGGTGCTTTAATGTCTATGTTGTTTCAATTGCTTCCGGTTGAGATAAATAATTATGCAAGTTGATTTATTTGGTTTGTATGAATTATTTATGGCTTAACAAAAGAAAAGGTTTTCGGGATGAATTGTTTAGTCCAATTCGATTCCGGATAAGACAAACTAAGTTAATTCCGATCTTAGTTAGACTTATCAAAGTGGAGGTTTCGGTTATTCAAGTCTAATCAAATTCCTTAACAAGAAATGCTAATTAACTAACATAGTACTTGTCTTGTTTAAAAGTGAAAGGTTTACGTTATTGATGAGAATAATTAGAACCTGATGAGAAAAATAGAGTTAATTCTGATCTTTATTTTGGTCTTATCGAACAAGCAATTGTATTTGTACAATCGGCTTAGCAAAGGAACTAAGATTTGTAAGATCCTTTCTGTTTGTCCTTTATTTTCTCGTTGATAGGTGTTGTAAAACACCTAATTTTATATCTAGTATTTATGTTTTCTTTGCGAGTTTTCATGTAAATTATGTATTTTATGTGTGAGTTTGAGTTTATTAGGTGCAATGGAGTCATTTGGAGCAAAAGAACGAGAAATCGTCCATTTGGAGCGTAAAAGGAAAATATTTCAATTCACATACAAGCTATACTTGGAGTCGGCTAAGTTTCACAAGAAAGAGGTGATGAAAGCAGTTAAGCAAGAAACACAGTCGGTTCCGTGAAACAGACATCCCAAATGAAATGTGGGTTCCTCTATCCATACTGATCTGTTGGGTGCCAATATAAATCCTCATTCCTACCAAGACCTAAAATTGAGAGGATTTGTCCATCTCTCAGTTATTGTACCTGAAATTGAGAAGAAGTGATGTTGGCGGCTGCTGCTAGTGAAAGAAATCGATGCAAGGACCAGAGAAATCAGTAGGGATGTTCATGGTCGGTTTTGGTTCGGTTTCCAGCCAAACCAAAACCGAAACCAATACTATCGGTTTCTAAAAATCTAAACCAAACCAATCCATTAACCGTTGGTTCGGTTTCTAAATGGTTTTAGCCGGTTTCGGTTTGTTTCATTGGGTTAATGGAAAATCGACTGTATGTCAGTTTTCTGAATCTGGCTATTCAAATCTTTAAAATAAATAACACAGTTGAATTTTTTTAACCTACCTACAAAATGTAAGGGTAGTTTGTAGGTTTACAAAGTGTGAGATGGACGGGGTAGATTAAATCTATCTGATTTTAATCAACGGCTTATACTTATCGGTTTTCCATTGGTTTTTGGTACGGTTTTCGGTCAAACCAAAACCAAACCAATAATGTCGGTTTTCAGATTTTTTTTACCATAACCAATCCATTAAATGATTTGGTTCGGTTTTTTCCTTATCGGTCTGGTTCGGTCCAGTTACGGCGGAAAACCGAAACCATGTTCATCCCTAGAAATTGGAGAAGAGATGTTGATTTTTACTCAAAAGAAGATAGATGCCCGTTGCTGCTGGTTAGACGGGTCTGTGATGTTCTAAGGGTTACAAAGCAAGGTTTTATGGAGAAGATGATGAGGAATTGGGGATTTATTGTTAATTGCAGAGAATATAGAGGAGAAATTGATGGAAGTTAGGGTTTTCTTAGATGCAGATGAAGAAAACAGATTTTCATGGGTTTTGAGATGAATTCGAGCCTCCATGGGTATTTGTTGCTAATTCACGGTGAGAAAGAGAAGAGGATTAATTCTGGGGTTTGTAGTGATGAAATTGGAGATGGGTTTGATTGTTGAGTCTTCCCTGAGCTGAAATGGAGATTTGGGCTCACTGCTGTTGATACAAGGATGAACATATGGAGGAATTGGTTCCGATTCAGGTGAACTTAGGGTTGTTTGAGTGAAAAATTGAGAACTGAAGAATGGGTTTGGTGTAATGGCAGTGGCTTGTAAATTGGTGAAGGAGATATGGTGTTACAGATGTTGCTGTGGAAGTTTGCAGTGATAGATTGCAGTTCTTAGTGTATTGTGGAAATGGGTTCAGCTGAATTGAGGCAATGCAGAGAAGAGCTCAGATCTGTGGTTAGTAAATCTGGTGGATTAGTGGAGAAGGAATTTTGGGTTTTTAAGAAGATGATGCTTCCGAAGTTTGAGAAGAAACTGAACCGAGTGAACTCTGGTGGTGATATTAAATGAGTCCTGGTGGTGAACTGAAGTTCTGAAGCTGAAATTGTTGGTTTGGTTGATGAGCAGATGGGTTTGAGAAGATGCAGTTGTTGCTATAGGTGTTTTGGTGATTGCATTTCACAGTGGTTGAAGTGATGAAGCTCTATGGTGTTATGAAGGATTTATATGAATGTTAGGTGGTCTGCAGTATGAGTTATTGTGCTACAGGGATTTAGAGATGAATAAGCTGCATAGGTTTGTTGTTGCTGTTGAGGACTGAGATGTGGCAGTGAATCCATGGCATTGCAGGTGGTCTGGAACTGAGTTTGAGAGTGAAGTATCTAAGCAAGAGAAGGTGGTGTTGCTGCTATTGTTTCAGCTAGAAGCAAAGAATGGTCCTGGAGGTCTGAATTCGCAGTGCAAGAGTTGAAGTTGATGCTGTTCAAGACAGAGTTGGTGGTAGATATTGCAGGTGCAATGAATGTATGAGGTTGTAGCTGACATTATGGGAAATTGCAGGTGCAAGTGAAGCAGCTGCAGTTGCATTCAAATTCATGGTGTTGCAGTTAAGAATTTAAATGGCAGTCTCATGTGTTTGTGGTGTGATGTGACTCATGAATTGTAGAATGAGCAAATGGATCTGGTGGATGTTTACGAAGGGTTCTGAGAAGAAGAAATGAAGTGGAGCTAGTGTTTAGCAGTGGGTTTAGTTATTTGCAATTTCAAGTACTGTATGAATGCTCTGATCTCGGCATTGCAGGTGGAGTTGGCTGAATGCATTGGTGCTGAATTGAAGCAGCAGAATGAAGTTGCAGCTGCAGTCGCAGAGGAGAGCACTGGATCACTAATGAATCTTTATGTGGATTTCTTGTCGGGTCGCTGTTACAGAAGCAATAGCTCATGAACTGATGAAAGAATGAGTGAATGTGACACTATTGTGATGGTGTTCGAGTTTAGAGTGCAAATGGGTTTGCTGTGGTTGTGTTGTTGCAGTAAGAAGGAGTTGCAGTTGCAGGGTTCAAGCTGTTGGTGGTTATGGCATGATAGAGACCCATAGATGCTGTGATGATGCTGGTGAAGTGCATGTGCAATAGCCAGTGGTATCGCAGGTGATTTAGTAGTTGGAACTGTTGTCGTGGATTCACAACGGAGCTATGACTGAGATGCAGTTGAAAGTGTTCGTGATAATGAGTTAAATGATAATTATGAAGCTTGATGATGCTGCTAATGGAGGGAGTTGTACTGAAGCTAAAGACGATTGTCGTGTTTAGCTAGTTATGGCATGGACTATGAGGTACTGGTGAAGAAATTGTTTTGCTGGATTGTTGCTGGAGATCAAGAAGCTACAGCAATTGTGAGTTTCAGTTGAACTGGTTATCTGGAATGAGACGAATCAAGAAGGATCATCATAGCGCACCACAAACTCAGGCTTGTGCAATAGAAGCTGGAAGCAGGCCAAGATGGCGCAGCAGAAGATATGGCTTGTACAATGGCCTGGCCTGACTAACTTGGCCAGGTCAGATAGCTGAATCGGTATTGACTCGCCTTGACTCGGTGAGCTTGACCTGTTTGACCCGTTTGAACAGTTTTGACCGGTGGCTTTTACAGTCACCTGAGATAACTTTCCAGGCAAAATTCAGGCCGGTGACTCCAGTTTTCCGGCGACTTCTTTTTGGATGAGAACTTTACTGGGATATTTTCTACATGGGTATTCTCACACTTGGATTTGGTGGACTTTGGGCTTTGAAGACCTAGTTTTGGAAAGATGAAAAGCTATAAAAGGACAAAGTTTCTACTTTATTTGGGATCACGTATTTTCTACTTGGAGTTGGAGTTTTGGAGAGCGGCGAGAGGGTTTGCATTCGTTTATTTTTCATGTTCTTCATTTATTATTGATTATGATTATGATGAACTCAAAAGCTATGAGTAGCTAAACGCATATTATTGGTTATGGGATAAAGTTGATTTCACAACATGATATTGCTTCAATGAATTAGTTTTATTTCAATAATTTATTGTTTATGATTCATGATTTATATTGTCATATGATTTGATTGTTTGTTTGGTTGAGTCCGGAATCAATCCGATTTGCATTCATTTCTAAAGCTATATTAGGGTTTTCAATACGAAAAAGTTGTTTATTCCTGATTCTAAGTAGCATAATTGTGGGTAGTGCTTGTAGTGATATATCCTACTAGTCACAAATGAATCATAACTTTGGTTAAATCGAATTAGTGCTTTTACACGTTTGATTGCCTTGATTAATCTTATTCCATAGAACTTAGTGCTTTTAGGGAGTTAAACTTAATTGTGCTTTTACACTTTAGGTTGCTTTCTAGGAAGAATTCACATATGCATCTTTTAATGTGGTTGTGATGAAACCATAGAATTAGCGGGATATACTTGCGATCAAGGTATCCTAGGACTTTTAATAAATGAGAGATTAAGATATAAATTCTAGTCATTGATGAAAATACATGTTTGTGAATGATACTATCTCGTGCCCAATATATTCTTCTTTTAATTATTCCAATTATTTACTTTTCTTTCATTTATTTTTATTGCTTTGATAAACAAAATCCCCCCTTGGTTACTTAAGAATCTGAAAATTGCATAACAACAACTGCCTCTCTGTGGAAACGAACTCTTTCTTATCACATACTTCATTTATTTTAATTAAGTAAGAAAGTGAAATTATTTTTGACGCATACGACTGCGATCAAATTTTTGCGCCGCTGCCGGGGAGACATACGGCTTGTTATTAAGTTTTTAGTTTCTTATCATCATTTCTGCTTTCATATTTGCTTTTTGTTTCTTGTCTTGTTTCTCACTTGTTTTCGAGAATTATTTTCAGGTACCTAATCCCTGGCTTCTAAATATTGGAACCATCCAAGGTGCGGGATAGCTACTCGAAGAGGCACAATACTCCAGCCAAGTCAAGACACGACGGAAGAACAAGAGTTAGAAGTGGAAGAAGAGTTACAACTAGAAGAATAACAAGAGTTTCCATTCGTAGAAGAAGCACTAGTTGAAGAAGAAGAAGAAATGGGTGATGCAAATCGCACACTCAAGGATTTGTCTTCTCATAGGCTTGATGCACAACAATGGTGTATCCCAACTAACTCAACCTTCGAGATCAAGCCGGGGTTTCTTAGGGAGTTAACAAAGTTACATGGCATCGTGAATTAAGACCCAAATAAGCATCTTATGGAATTCCATACCATTGTCAAGGCCATGCTTCCAGCGGAGACTGATGCCGATGGTGCAATGTTGAAATTTTTTCCATTTTCTATGGTGGACAGCGCTAAGGATTGGTTGCACTGTTTGCCATCTGGAAGTGTCACTACATGGAACGGGTTGAATAAACTCTTTCTAGAGAGGTATTTTCCTGTGTCAAAGGCTACTAAAATTCGCAAAGAGATATGTGGGATAAACTAAAATGTTGGAGAATATTTGTGTGAATGTTGGGAGAGATATAAGAGATTGGTGGCAAGCTATCCACACCATCAATTCAGTAACGCTATGATAATCCAATACTTCTACGAAGGTCTCCAATAAAGTTATAGATATATTCTTGATGTAGCGGGTGGTGGTGCACTAGTGAACAAGACGATGGCCGAAGCTATCGAGTTGATTGAAAGCATGGCTGCAAACTCGCAACAATTCTACACAAGAAGTGAACCAATGGTTAGGCGAGTGCATGAAGTTACGGATTCATCATCACGTCGTGATCAAAGGATGGATAAGATGGAGCAAATGATGGAAAAGATGGCTGCAGTTATTTTACCTTCATATGGTGAAGAGTTGGAGAAAGCTAGTGTGGTCTTTCCAAATCAGAAAAGACGGTATGGTCCTTATTCCAACACTTACATTCCGGGATGGAAAGATCATCCAAATTTCAGCTATGCCAACAAGCAAGGTGCAGTCCAACAACCTACTTTCAACTGTCTGAGTGGATTTCAACCGCAACATCAACAATTTCAGCAACCGCAACCACAACAATCAATGCAAAACCAAGGTTCCGATATTGATGCAGAGCTTCAAACTATCATGCAAAGCTTCAAACTATGTTTAAAGAAAGTCATCTGGAAACCCGAATGGATTTGCAGACACAAATTGGCTCCATGAAGATGGACATAAACAAATTGAAGGCACAAAATAGTGGGAAACTCCCTTCTCAACCCATTAACCCCAAAAGAGGGTGTCAATGCTATTACGTTGAGAAGTGGTACAGAACTTGTGCAACCCGAGGTTACTGATTCGGGCAAGGTGGAAACACCAAAGGAACTTGTTTTGGAGGAGAAGAGTGATGATTCTCCCCAAACTTCTGAGGTACCTATTTCTAACTCTAAAACTCCGGTTTCTACTTATGTTCCTCCTTTACCTTTTTCTCGCAGATTTGCAAACTCCAAGAAGGCGTAACTAGAAAATGATATTTTAGATATTCTTAAAAAGATCCATGTGAACATACCACTCATAGATGCGATCAAGCAAGTTCCCAAGTATGCAAAAGTGTTGAAGGACTTGTGTACCAATAAGCAAAGGCTCAAAGGTAATGAAGTGCTAAGTGTGGGGGAGAATGCTTCGACAATCTTACAACACAAACTCCCACTGAAATGTAAGGATCCCGGTAGCTTTGACATTCCAGTCACAATTGATAACACAACATTTAACAAAGCTATGTTGGATTTAGGTGCATCCATTAATGTTATGCCTGCATCTATGTACAATTCACTTGAGTTAGGTCCTCTTAAAAAGGCTGGAATTGTATTGCAATTATCCGATCGCTCTAATGTTTACCTAATGAGTATTGTTGAGGATGTTCTTGTGCAGGTTAATCAATTAGTATTTCCAGCTGACTTTTGCGTGTTAGAGATGAATGAAGGGTCACCAGACTCTTCTATTCCTTTTCTACTTGGGCGTCCCTTCATGAAAACGGCAAAAACCATTATTGATGTGGACAAGGGAAAGCTAACTATGGAGTTTGATGGATAAACAATACGTTTCAACATTTTCGAGACGATGAGATATCCTAGCGATGTCCACTCTTGTTTCTCCATTGATGTTGTGGATACATTGGCACAACAAATGTTTGAATTGAATGGTGAAGATGTTTTGGAAGCCGTTTTAACTACATCCATGGATAATGGTGTAGAGTGTGGTAATGAAGCCAAGGAATCCCTTGGTGATCTTAATTTACTACAAGGATGCCCGGAAACTCATAATATCTCTTTTATTTCTTTACCATGCAGTGATGAAAAGCTTGTACCTTCAATTGTTAAATCTCCAAAGTTAGAATTGAAACCTCTTCCCGATCACCTAAAGTACTTGTACTTGGGAGACAAGGAAGATTTACCTGTGATTGTTTCTAACAAGCTTAGTGAATTACAGGAGCAAAAACTTCTAACGGTGGTAAGGAAGTACAAGACGGCCATAGGATGGACAATTGCTGATATCAAAGGTATAAGCCCTGTCGTTTGTATGCATAAGATTCGTTTGGAGGACGATGCAAAGCCTAAAAGGGAAGCGCAACGTCGTTTGAACCGCCCTATGATGGAAGTTGTGAAAAAGGAGATACTAAAGCTTTTGGACGTGGGAGTCATCTACCCCATATCCGATAGCAAGTGGGTAATCCCGGTACAAGTAGTACCAAAGAAATCAGTTGTGACGGTGGTGGAGAATGATAAGAACGAACTTGTCCCAACTCGTGTGCAAACCGGTTGGAGGGTTTGTGTTGATTACAGGAAACTGAATGCCACCACTAGGAAGGACCATTTTCCATTGCCTTTTATTGATCAAATGCTTGAACGTTTAGCTGGACACTCTTACTATTGCTTCCTTGATGGATATTCAGGTTACAATCAGATTGTGATAGCACCGGAGGATCAAGAGAAAACCACTTTCACTTGTTCTTTCGGTACTTTTTCTTATAGAAGGATGTCTTTTGGCTTGTGTAATGCTCCATCTACCTTTCAAAGGTGTATAGTAAGTATCTTTTCAGAATATGTTGAAAACATAATTGAAGTGTTCATGGACGATTTTAGTGTATTTGGTGATTCATTTGACCTTTGCTTGCACAACTTGTCACTAATCCTTAAACGATATGTTGAAACAAATCTTGTGCTAAATTGGGAGAAGTGCCATTCCATGGTAACTCATGGCATAGTTTTAGGCCATATAATATCTTCTATAGGATTGGAAGTCGATAAATCTGAAATAGACCTTATTCGTGCTTTAACCCCTCCCACTACGGTGAGGGAGATACACTCTTTTCTTGGTCATGCAGGTTTTTATCGTAGATTTATCAAGGATTTTTCCAAGATAGCATCACCACTTTGCAACTTATTGCAAAAAGATGTGGTTTTTAACTCTGATGAAAAGTGTATGGTGGCATTCAATCGTTTGAAAGAATTTATGATTTCATCCCCTATCATTAAACCACCGGATTGGAGCAGGCCTTTTGAGATCATGTGTGATGCAAGTGACTATGCGGTTGGTGCGGTGCTTGGGAAACGTGTGGGGAAGATACCTCATGCTATTTATTATGCTTCTAGAACGTTAAATGAGGCCCAACAAAAATACACAACCACTGAAAAGGAGTTGTTAGCTATTGTTTTTTTTTTGGAAAAGTTCTGCTCTTATCTAATTGGTACAAAAGTCGTTGTATTTTCTGATCATGCAACACTTAGGTACTTGCTAATGAAGAAAGAAGCGAAACCAAGGCTTATACGATAGATCTTACTCTTTCAAGAGTTTGATATTGAAATCAAGTACAAGAAAGGAATTGAGAACACCGTTGCGGATCATTTGAGTCGTCTTGCTGTGGACAAGGAAGCTATCCCATTGCGTGAAAGTTTCCCAGATGAGAAACTATTCTCAATTGCCTTTGGAGAACCATGGTATGCTGATTGGTGTCTAAACAAATCCCAAAGAACTTGTTTCTTGCTGAGAGGGACAAACTTAAGAAGTTGGGGAACCAATACATATGAGATGATCCATACTTATGGAAACATTGTAGAGACCAAGTAATAAGAAGGTGCGTTCCCGAATCCGAGTTTAACTCTATATTGTCTTTTTGTCACTCATATACTTGTGGAGGACATTTTTGGATTAATAGAACCGCTCATAAGATACTTGAAAGCGGTTTCTATTGGCCAACCTTGTTCAAGGATGCATATATATTTTGTACAACTTGTGATAGGTGCCAAAGAACAGGCAATCTAGGTTCCCGAAATCAAATGCCACAAACTTTTATTCAATTTATTGAAGTTTTCGATGTATGGGGTATTGATTTTATGGGTCCTTTTGTCAACTCCCATGGGAAGTTTTATATCTTACTTGTTGTTGATTATGTCTCAAAATGGGTGGAAGCTAAGGCCACTCCAACTAATGATTCTAAAGTGGTTTCAGATTTTGTGTAAGCTAATATTTTTGCAAGGTTTGGAATTCCAAGAGCCATAATTAGTGATGGGGGTTCTCACTTCAAAAACAGGATCTTACAAAGCTTGTTGAATAAGTACAACGTGTCGCACAAGATTGCAACACCTTATCATCCCTAAACAAATGGACAAGCCGAGGTTTATAACCAGAAGGTGAAATCCATTCTAGAGAAGACGGTGAATCCGACAAGGAAAAATTGGAGCATGCGACTTAATGATGATTTGTGGGATTATAGAAAAACATACAAGACACCCATCGGGATGTCTCCCTTTAGGCTTGTTTATGGTAACCTTGTCACTTACCCGTTGAAATTGAGCATAAGGCGTTTTGGACTATTAAGAAATGCAATATGGAGATGGATGGGGCTGGAAAGCAAAGGAAGTTGCAACTCCAATAGCTAGAGGAGCTTCTCAATGATGTATTTGAAAGCTCACGCATTTACAAGGAGAAAACAAAGGCCTTTCATGATACTATGATTTCTAGGAAACAATTTTGCATTGGGCAGAAAGTGCTTTTGTTAATTTGCATTTATTTTCGGGGAAATTAAGGTCACGTTGGATTGGACCTTTTATTATTACTAATGTGTTTTTTCATGGTGCAGTAGAAATTCGTAGCATAGCTACAGGCAAGGAACTTAAAGTTAATGGGCACCGTTTGAAACCATATTATGAGAATTTCACTTCCGAAGTGGTGGAAGGAGTTAACTTTGTGGAAGTACTCCCTCTGGAGGAGGCATAGAAAGCAAGGAGATAGTCGGGCTGACGACTTTAAACCAAGCGCTAAATGGGAGGTAACCCAAAGGATGAGTATTTCTTGTCTTGTATTTATTTCTTGTCTTGTTTTTAGTTTTTAGTTTTTCTTGTCTTGTTTTATTTTTATTTTTTCTGATTTCTTGTCACATATCATGTTAGAATTTCCCACCTTGACTTAATTACTTTGGATGACTCAATTACATTGAGGATAATGTAAAGTTTAAGCGTGTGGGAGTGGTTAAGCATTTGCATTGTACATTTTTCATGAAATTTTCAACTTTTGTGTGAAATATTGAATCAGAAAACTCCAACTTGTGGTTAGTTTAGAGTCACATAGTATACATGTCGTTAAGATTACATCGAGATTCTCATAAGAGTGACTGAACTCAGAGATGACAGAGAACATGATCGGGTTTCTTACTTGTATGAGAGTTAAAGTTGGATTTAACCATCCCAGTGGCAAATGAGGTGCAGACTGAATTCGGTATTAGAATAGTGGTCCCCTATAGTGGAGACTACCCATGTTACATCATGAGAGGCACCGACCTTCACTTCTTTGTACCTGTCTAAATATGTGCTTTTAGAGTGTGTGTCACCGTACGTAAACTCCGGGTAGAATGGTGAGATACCCAACCTCCCACCAATAGAAGCACTATTTTGATCTCTTGAGTGCTATTTTATCAATCATGATGGTGACATCAAATTGCTAACTTACATACCACTTGTAATCTTGTTCGCAGTTAGCACCATCCACTTTATCTCTCTCTACACCAACAGATCCATAGAAACACCATCATTATCAACAAGAGGAGCATCACAAATTCGAAGGAAAGTTGAAGACGTTCAAGGTTTACAAGCAACAATACAGAAATGGGCAGATTTCAGATTCAAGTATAGCAACAAGACAAGGAGCAGAATTTTTACAAGTTGAAGACTATTGTACAAGAGCGAATTCAAGAAGTTTATGATATCAAAATGAGAATTCAAGAAGTCTATGATATCGAGACATATAAGTTGTGAAGAATCGAGCGGTAAAGTACTTACACCATGGCCTTTGTACTTGCATTTTTATTTTGTCTTTATTTTTATTTGTTAATTTGTATTTTATTTTCTCTTGTCTCACAAAAAAAAAACAAGAGAAAAGTTTATTAGGTCCATCATTAGTTTTAATATTTTGTTTGTTTTTGTATTTACTTTATTTATCTTGCATCTCAAAAAAAAAATGAAAAAACAAAAGAAAAAAAAATAGAAAAAAAATGAGACAAAAAAAATCATTGCATCATATTTTGGTTTGTTTAGTTCGTTTTTGGTTTTGTATTCATTCAATAAAGCCAATGGAAGAATAAATATACGTAATGAAGTTTCAAGCAACAAGGAATTAGAGGAAAGAATCACATTGTCAAGATTCTACGAAGTTCAAGATTTCATCATCAAGAGTTGAAGACCGAAGACGAAGATGAAGACAAGGATTGAAGATCGAAGACGTTTCTATGGATGCTGTGAGAGTGGTGCTAACTGCACGCCGAACGGATAACGAGGTAAATAAGCATATTCCCACCTTCGTTAAGTGGTTGATTTCCTTTCTTAGAGATCGTCAGAAAAAAAAGGGTTTTCAAAATGAATAAAAGATGTGGGTTTTCAAAATAATTCGGAGGGCTTTTGCCTTCCTACCATTAAACATGTCGCAGGATTCTCTCTTCATTCCTACCTGGACACATGTGTGACCCATAAAAAGCTATTTATTATTGAGAGCAACTTCAGAAAACCCTTTCTTGCGAGGCAGAGTCGAGACTTTCGATCACTCTGAACCTGAATTTCTTTCGATAAGGGATGGTTATTTATCTCTCAACTTTTAAGGATGAGATTGTGTTCATTTATGTGTCTAACTTCTTATGACTAGTGTGCAGAATCTCTATGTCTTCTTAGCGCGTTGGATGCTATCATTACTAGTAAGTTGGAAAAGTAGGTTTTGTGGGTATATCTCTAGTAAACCCTCACGAGATGGAGTTGTATGTATCCTTTAGAATAAGTTTTGTTTGATTTGCTCGAGAACTAGCAAAGTCTAAGTGTGGGGGAATTTGATAGGTGTTGTAAAACGCCTAATTTTATATCTAGTATTTATGCTTTCTTTGCGAGTTTTCATCTAAATAATGTATCTTATGTGTGAGTTTGAGTTTATTAGGTGCAATGGAGTCATTTGGAGCAAAAGAACGAGAAATCGTCCATTTGGAGCGTAAAAGGAAAATATGTCGATTCACAGACAAGCTATACTTGGAGTCAGCTAAGTTGCACAAGAAAGAGGTGATGAAACAACCGGAGGCAGTTGAGCAAGAAACAGAGTCGGTTCCGTGAAACTGACATCCCAAATGAAATGTGGGTGCCTCTGTCCATACTTATCTGTTGGGTGCCAATATAAATCCTCATTCCTACCAAGACCTAAAATTGAGAGGATTTGTCCATCTCTCAGTTATTGTACCTGAAATTGAGAAGAAGTGATGTTGGCGGCTGCTGCTGGTGAAAGAAATCGATGCAACGACCAGACAGAGCAGAGATGTTGATCTTTACTCAGAAGAAGATAGATGCTCGTTGCTGCTGGTTAGACTGGTCTGTGATGTTCTGGGGGTTACAAAGCAAGGTTTTATAGAGAGGATGATGAGGAATTGGGGATTTGCTCTTAATTGCAGAGAAGATAGAGGAGATTTTGATGGAAGTTAGGGTTTTCTGAGATGCAGATGAAGAAAACAGATTTTCATGGGTTTTGAGATGAATTCGAGCCTCCATGGGTATTTGTTGCTGATTCACGGTGAGAAAGAGAAGAGGATTAATTCTGGGGTTTGTAGTGATGAAATTGGAGATGGGTTTGATTGTTGAGTCTTCCCTGAGCTGAAATGGAGATTTGGGCTCACTGCTGTTGATACAAGGATGAACATATGGAGGAATTGGTTCCGATTCAGGTGAACTTAGGGTTGTTTGAGTGAAAAATTGAGAACTGAAGAATGGGTTTGGTGTAATGGCAGTGGCTTGTAAATTGGTGAAGGAGATATGGTGTTACAGATGTTGCTGTGGAAGTTTGCAGTGATAGATTGCAGTTCTTAGTGTATTGTGGAAATGGGTTCAGCTGAATTGAGGCAATGCAGAGAAGAGCTCAGATCTGTGGTTAGTAAATCTGGTGGATTAGTGGAGAAGGAATTTTGGGTTTTTAAGAAGATGATGCTTCCGAAGTTTGAGAAGAAACTGAACCGAGTGAACTCTGGTGGTGATATTAAATGAGTCCTGGTGGTGAACTGAAGTTCTGAAGCTGAAATTGTTGGTTTGGTTGATGAGCAGATGGGTTTGAGAAGATGCAGTTGTTGCTATAGGTGTTTTGGTGATTGCATTTCACAGTGGTTGAAGTGATGAAGCTCTGTGGTGTTATGAAGGATTTAGATGAATGTTAGGTGGTCTGCAGTATGAGCTATTGTGCTACAGGGATTTAGAGATGAATAAGCTGCATAGGTTTGTTGTTGCTTGTTTCTGTTGAGGACTGAGATGTGGCAGTGAAGCCATGGAATTGCAGGTGGTCTGGAATTGAGTTTGAGAGTGAAGTCTCTAAGCAAGAGAAGGTGGGGTTGCTGCTTTTGTTTCAGCTGGAAGCAAAGAATGGTCCTGGAGGTCTGAATTCGCAGTGCAAGAGTTGAAGTTGATGCTGTTCAAGACAGAGTTGGTGGTAGATATTACAGGTGCAATGAATGTATGAGGTTGTAGCTGACATTATGGGAAATTGCAGGCGCAAGTGAAGCAGCTGCAGTTGCAGTCAAATTCATGGTGTTGCAGTTAAGAATTTAAATGGCAGTCTCAGGTGTTTGTGGTGTGATGTGACTCATGAATTGTAGAATGAGCAAATGGATCTGGTGGATGTTTACGAAGGGTTCTGAGAAGCAGCAATGAAGTGGAGCTGGTGTTTAGCAGTGGGTTTAGTTATTTTCAAATTCAAGTACTGTATGAATGCTCTGAGCTCGGCATTGCAGGTGGAGTTGGCTGAATGCATTGGTGCTGAATTGAAGTAGCGGAATGAAGTTGCAGCTACAGTCGCAGAGGAGACCAGTGGATTACTAATGAAGATTTATGTGGATTACTTGTCGGGTCGCTGTTAAAGAAGCAATAGCTCATGAACTGATGAAGAAATGAGTGAATGTGACACTGTTTTGATGGTGTTCGAGTCCAGAGTGCAAATGGGTTTGCTGTGGTTGTTTTGTTGCAGTAACCAGGAGTTGCAGTTGCAGGGTTCAAGCTATTGGTGGTTATGGCATGGATAGAGACCCATAGATGTTGTGATGGTGTTGGTGCAGTAGCCGGTGGTATCGCAGGTGATTTAGTAGTTGGAACTGGTGGTATCGCAGGTGATTTAGTAGTTGGAACTGATGTCGTGGATTCACAACGGAGGTGGTGGAAAAAATAGCGGGCGTGACTGGTTTTTACTTAAGGTGGCGGATATTAGTGAATAGTAGTGAACAATAATAGTTTCGTGTCTTTACAAATGGGCGACATTTTATTGTCATAGATGTAGTTGGTTGCACAAATATTTTGAGGAGGATACTAAATCATATAAGACAATATGATCATGACCGTTGGATCACCCAAATGAGATCTCAGCTTTTTATTGTACCCGGTCGAATAAATCACGGTTTTTAGTATTAAAATACAATTGATTATATTTCCAGAATACAAAATAAAGTTTTGACAAGTTAGGCTAGATAAGGCCTATTCCTATGCACATGCCAAAACCTGATATTTGGCATCTATGCACCCACTACGGGTATGCCAAACTGCCAAACTCATATGTCTATATGCCAGCCCTGGCTATCTCCAAGTAATTATATATATATACATAATCTCTCCTTCTCTCCTACTTTTTCACCTTTCTAATATATTTTTATATTTATAGGGTCCCAGTTAATATATTATAATACTAAACTTTTTATAAATACCCCACCACACAAATACAAATATATATTTTATTCATTAGGGTCCCACTCAACAGAATTAAATATATGCTAGAGTGCAGCACAACAGGATTTGAAACTACTCCTATGCGAATTTAGTTAATGATAAAACTTCTTCAAGTGGAAAAAATTCCATGGATTCCATGGTTTTGAATCTTGAGTACCACTGAGGTTCCTTAGGTAGTAGGAGCCACGAGATGCTTGCCTGTCCACTATGTATGGACTTTTCCAGTTTGCTTCGAGCTTTCCACAGTTTGGTTCCATTGTGGCGACTCGAGTTTTCTTCAAGAAATATTCCCCTGGCTTAAACACTCGTTCTTTGACCTTTCGGTCGTAACTCAGCTTGATTTCCTGCTGATATCGAACCAATTGCTGCAAGGTTGTTTCTATGTGTTGTTCCAGTAGCTTTTTATCTAAAGCCAGTATGCTTTCATTGTTTCCAAATCCAACAGCACGAGTCTTGGTAGTTTTCAAGTGTACCTCAGTGGGTATGATTGCCCCTGTTCCATAAGCCAATGTGAATGGGGAGAATCCAGTGGATCTTTTTGGGGTTGTCCGGTATAAGACCATAAGACTCCAGGGAACTCCTCTGTCCACTTTCCCTTCGCCTTTTCTTGAGATTTTCCATAATAACACGATTTGTTGTTTCTGTCTGCCCATTGCTTTGAGCATAATATGGAGCAGAAAAGTTATGGAGAATGCTCAGGTTCTCGCAGAATTCTTTGATCACTCCGGAATGCTTTCCATTGTCTGACACCAGCTCGTGTGGGATTCCAAATCTGCAGACGATGTTCTCCCATATGAACCTTTTTACGTCGTATCTGGTAACATGTAGCAATGCCACCGCCTCAACCCATTTTGTAAAATAATCAGTTGCATCCAGTACATATTTCACTCCTCCAGGAGGTCGGGGGAGTGGTCCGACGATGTCTATTCCCCACTTATCGAACGGTCAGGGACTAAAAATTGGATGCAATTCGTTGCGGGCCTTTTAGGAATTGGAGCGTGCTCTTGGCATGACACACATTTATGCGCGTATTCTTTAGCATCTTTCTGCATGTATGTCCAGAAGTACACCTGGGTAAGTATCATGTGCGCGAGACTGCGCCCTCCAGAATGGTTGCCACATATTCCTTCATGAGCCTCTGCCAATATTTTTTGTCCTTCCTCGGCTGATACGCATCTCCAAAATGGCTCCAAAGTTGCAGGTTTGCGGTATAATTGTCCCTCGATCATCGAATATCTCCATGCATTATTTTTCACCTTTGAAGAGAGTTTCTCATCTTCTGGGAGCTCACCGATTGTCAACAATCGGATATAAGGTTGACGCCAGTCTGAAACGTTTTCAGCATGATTGCCAGAATTGTCTATCACTGGACTGTCAACATCCATATTGCTGTCAATGTTTTCGATATATTCCTGTGCTGATGTAGTTACCCTCTCGCCCCCACTAGCGTGTTCGAGAGCCAGAACAAAATGGATGTCGGAGATGCTAGGTGTTAGAGCATATCTCGGTCAACCTCGCATGCGTTGCTATATCAAGCATGTTTGTCAATGTTAGTGATCAAAACTGTAAAGTCTTGATTTCTAGCCTATTAGCTAAGTCTCAGACTAGGATAGGAAAAGTGTAGTTGAGCTCAAGGAATTCATGGTGATTCAACGACAACGACGAAAATCTACACCAAGGAACCGTGGAACTTCATCGACAAAAAGGTATGTGAAGACTTGAACTTATCTATCACTCGAAAGTCTATCTATTCTTCTCCTACTTCTTATGAGACAAAAGTCATATGCTATATAGACTAGATCATATACACTTGATATTTCGAGCTGAGTATTCATTGTTTATCTTTTACTCGAAATCATGTGATGGTAAAGCGTTTCGCTTTGATCAAGTTTATCTTCACCTAGTGACGAAAGTCATGAAAGTTTCAATCAGTTTGGAAATTGCTCTGACGAGAAAGGTCGGTTGTTATTCATGACTGAATATCGCCCTCTGAGAATGTATCAATGATTGGAATGAGATTTTATATTATATAACCACGTATTCCTTGAACCGAAGTTTTCGAACTTTGTTGATCAAGAGAAATCGGTAGGATTATGGAATTGGCTTGCCAAGTCCGCGAACCCAGTCCGCAGACTCAGTCCGCGAACTGAATGAAGTTCTCGACCGAGAATTTCTGATGGGATTTCCAAAACTCGTTTGCGTGCTAAGTCCACGAACTCAGTCCGCGAACCCAATCCACGAACTGGCGGAAGTTCTCGACCCGAGAATTTCTGCTGAGTTTGGAAAACTCAACCGATTAACTTAAGTCCGCGAACTTGTTTGTGAGCTTAAGAGGTTATGATATAAAGATGTGCTATGAACATGACACATTAATTTTTAAGGAATGCTTTATGCAAACCGTGGCTATAATGTTCATGAGCCGATTCTAATCGAATCGAATCATCTTTGTTTCAATTGTGTCTTGTGTAGTTACATAAGATCTCATAGCAATTGAACAACTCTTAACTAGTTCATTTGAGTCAATTGAACTAGTTATGGTGAAGAAGAACATGATTAATATGAGATGCTGATATGGTTGACCTTTTGGGTTATCATGTTGAACCAATATGCGTGTACTCGTTTGGGAATGGTTTTCTCAAACCCAGTAAACGTGTACTCAAGTGTGTGTGACAAACTATGTCTTTTGATCTAACGGTTGAGAGATATTGGCTTGAATCTGAATCAGGGTTTCATATAACGGTGGATAGAGTTTGCTTTGTACCTAAGGCAAAACCTTGATTTGAAAGGCTATATATAGAAGACATCTATCTAGAGAAAAACTTAATCCCCACACGTCTGTGTGATACTAGTGCGCTCGCTAGAGTCAATCTCCATTAACCCTTGATTTTCTTCTCTAAAATCAGGTTAACGACTTAAAGACTTTATTGGGATTGTGAAGCCAGATCGATATTACTTTTATCGTAGTTGTGTGATATGATCTTGCATCTTCTATCGTATGAGTACAATTGATTGATTGGCTTGAGATCGTGAGAGTTCTCCGATAGGCAACATAAATAAGTCACAAACATCTTTGTCTCATTGTTTATGATTCCTCGACAATCCGCTTGTGTAGTCACGAAGGATTGTAGAGAGGTGATTGATTAATCTAGGCTTTTCTTCGGGAATATAAGACCGGATTATCAATTGGTTCCTGTTACCTTGACTTTATATCTAAAAACGGAACAAAACCTAGGGTTTATCTGTGGGAGACAGATTTATCCTTTTGATAGAATTTTCTGTGTGAGACAGATTCGTTTATTATCAAGTCTGTGATTTTGGGTTGCAGCAACTCTTAGTTGTGGGTGAGATCAGCTAAGGGAATCAAGTACGCAGTGTCCTGCTGGGATCATAGGTGTAAGAGTACAACTGTACCTTGTATTAGTGGGATATTGGTAGGGGTTCAACTATAGATCAATTCGAAGTTAGTTTGCAGTAGGCTAGTGTCTGTAGCGGCTTAATACAGTGTGTATTCAATCTGGACTAGATCCCGGGGTTTTTATGCATTTGCGGTTTCCTCGTTAACAAAATTTCTGGTGTCTGTGTTATTTCTTTTCCGCATTATATTTTATATAAGTGAAATAATACAGGTAGTGCGTTCGTGATCATCAATTGGAAATCCAACCTTTGGTTGTTGATTGATATTGAATGATCCTTGGACATTGGTCTTTGGTACCGTGCAAGTTATCTCTCTTTGATAAAGACTCGCAGATTTCTATTTGCTTGAGTAAAGATCAAATCGAGAGATTGAGATAATAACTCCTTGAGATACTTTTTATCTAGATTGAGTCTGACTGTCTAGTTGATTCTCTAGCAAAGTATTTTGGAGTTAGTCCATACAGATTGCTAAGCGAAATATTTGGTGGTGTTGTTAGACCCCCGCTTTTTCAATTGGTATCATAACAGGCAAACACACTAAGACCTCATCAGTCTGTGTTTGTAGCGATCTGACTCTATGGACAGAGGTGCTATCTCTATTAACGTACCACCAGTCTTCGATGGCTCAAATTACTTATGGTGGAAAATGTTATGCGAGCTTTTCTTCAATCGCGTGATTTTCAATCATGGGTATATGTAGTCAATGGCTATGATGCGCCCGTTGTTGCAGCCGGAAACGGAACTGTTCCCAAGAATATTGGTGAATATAATGCTGTCGAGATTCTTTCTGCAAAGCAGAATTCTGAAGGGTTGAATGCTATCATACATGCCATTTCCCCAAGTCTTCAACACAATGTGTCTAATTACACTAGGTCTAAAGAAGCTTGGGATATCTTAGAAACCGTATTTGAAGGAAACTCCAGTGAAAACAAAGCTAGGCTTCAAAACCTTAATTCCGATTGGGAGAACCTTCATATGGCAGATGAAGAAACTTTTGATGAGTTTAATCACAAAGTGTCTGAAATTGTTAATGCATCTTTTGCATTGGGTAATACTATTCCGGAAAAGGACATTGTGATGAAAATTATCAGATCGCTGCCATCTAGATACGAGTCTAAGAAGCATGCCATCGTTGAGGGGAATAACCTCAATAATCTCTCCAGAAACACCTTGGTTAGGAAGCTTAAGATCTTTGACCATGAGCATACATCCAAAGTCGGTAAGGATGTTTCCTTTAAAGCACAGAAGAGCACTAAATTACTTGCCAAAGGTAAAAATATTCATGTCTCTGAGGATGATCAGTCTGAGAATGATTTTTCATATGAAGACCTTGACAAGTCGGTCTCCTCGATCACAAGAAAGTTTAGGGATCTTCTGTTGAATAGAAGTAAATGATTTTCAAGAGACAAACCCAGGTCATCAAACAAACCTCACGGTGGCGTACCTCCTAAAAATAGGGATGCTGACGAGGCTGATGACGAGGACATGAATCAGTGCTTTAAGTGTAAGGGTTTTGGCCATTTTGCTAACGAATGCCCAAATTGCAGAAAATACACTGGGAACAAAGGTTTAGCTGTAACACTTGATGAAATCTCTGAAATCTATGATTCCGATGAAGATAAGAAATCAAGTGTAGGGATTCTTGGTGAAAACATCGATTTTGATACTTGTAGCAATACATATATCAACCTCAATGGGTTCAGGGAAGAAGGAAACCCAATCAAGCTGGAAGATTCGATTGATTTATCCTATGGAAACTCTGATCGTGATGTTTCAGGATCTACTATGTGTTTAGCTGCTATCGCACCACAGATGCCTGAATATTATCCAAGATTGACGTGCTCGTTTTGTTCGATGAAGGGTCACGAACTATCAATATGTTACAAGTACAAGCATCAAATGAGGCACGCTAACAAACTTCAACGAAGAGAAGATCGATTAGCAAGAAAGTTGGAACTTGCTCAGAAGACCGCCAAGGTATATAGGATCTTATCTTCATCGAAGAAGTTGGTTTCCAGAGATAGAACTAGACCATTTGAAAAGAAAGTATGGTCAAATCGTTTTGATAGACAGAAGCCTGAAGATTCGTCTCTTGAGGAAAGTGGTGGACAAATTGTTAATCACCACAGCACAAATTAATTGTGTTGTTGCTCAAATCTTGTCTCATGTGCCTGATCGAAATAGACAATATCGCAAACGTGCAGGCTTGTAGAAAAGTTTATCTTTAGGGTTGTTGTTTTTGTCTATCAAATAAAAGAAATGGTTATTATCGATAATTCTACTCTTTATAGGGTTTAGAGTTGAACGACCACGAACCTGTTCATAGGTTTCGAACCCTACATTACTTTTTCCTTCTTGATATCCTTTTTTTATCTCTAGACCTAATGAGATTGTGAATTCCATCCAAAAAAATCAGTTGGTTATAACTGTTCTCAAAGTATGTCTATGGAGATAAGTGATGTCAACATGATTGTTAAGCCATCAATCAAGGAAAAAGAAAAATCTTTTGTAACTCCGTCCCGAAAAAGAAAAAGGAGGAATACAAGAAAGCCAAAGGCAGTGTCTTCTAACTCTCAGAAGTTTTCCGATGTTCTTGATGAGTTGAAGGAAGTAAGAGAGGAGATTCGTGAAATAAAGGCTTTTGCGTCAAAGTCCTTAGAAATTCAGAGATCCCTGGTACGACATAGTCAACCAAGACAGTTCGTTGATATAAACTCCTATCTTCGTGAACCGTATGTTCCCATGGTTGTTGACAACAAGGAGTTCGAGAATGATGCTGAATTTCTCAAAGGCATTGTCGCCTAGGAAGTCTTCTTTTTGATTAGTTGGAAGAATAACTAGTGCTTTAAATAGCGATGATTGTGACTACACATAGCTATTTTGTTTCATTCTCTTGTTATTATTTTTTTTAGGTTTATTGTTTTAAATTCTAAAAATATTTGGAGGATGATGATTATTGCAGTATTATTGGTTTGTTATATTGCAATATTTTTATGGGATATGTATTGTTTGCGTCCGTGAACTTGAAGGTCCCATATTTTGTCAAAAGTAAAGTCGTCCATGAATTGGTATTCATATTGATGAAAGGACGAATGGACTTTTGACATATACAAAAGTTATGCCTATGCAATCATGTATTTGATGGAAAATAGGATTAAATCTTTTGTGTGACAAGGATAAAGTCTATTACATTGTTACGCATATAATGATGTAAAGATAGAATAGATCCTTGTATGTTATCCACGGTATTGATCTTCCTTGATCCATCTTGCTATGTTTTACCGTGAAGGCTCCATTGTGTGTCTTATGTTGAGCACCTTACAACTAAGTCGATTTCTTATTGATTTGGTTGGTTGTTCCATGAGATGTTATATGTTGAGAATTATGAACTAAATTAATCATCCTTGGTTATTTAGTTTGTATTCCATAAGTTTTCTTTCTTATGTCGAGTACATGTACGGTTTAGGTTGTCATACTCTATGATGAACTTAGTCGGGGTTCCATAAGTTCTCTTATGTTGAGCCCAAAATACTTAAATTCATTATTCCGTTGATTAGTTTGGTTGTTTGTATTACAATTGGATTAATTATAGGTTCTCTTGTAATTAATCTAGTTGAGTTTTAATATATTTCACAAGTTCTTGTGTTGAGTATATGAACGGATAGACTATCATGTTCTATTGGGTATTCTAGTCACGTATTCTGTAAGGTTTTCCTTATGTTGAGTACTTGAACGGTTAAGTTAGTCACCTCCATATGATTAACTTATTCGTAGCCTGTTGCTCCATGAGTTTACTTATGTTGAGCACTTTCAATTAAATTGATCACTATTGTGGTTTTGATTTAATTGTGTATTTCAATTAGGATATTCATAGGTTTTCTTGTGAGTATTTGGTTGAGTTTTGGATATAAAAAATCATTCACTTGGTTTTTGGTGTCCAAATGAAAATCCTTCTTTTCTTTCAAAATCAAGGTCGCTCTTGTTGTTCCTTTGGGAATGACATCAAATGGGGGAAAGTTCTTTTGAACTTGTGCTTAATGGTAATATCTTGCGGGGAGTGCAGCTGTGGAATTTTGAAGGGGTTATCTTGCGTCTTAAAACTCCTTCATGAATGCTGTTAGCTTCGGCTATAAGATTGCATCTAAATTAATATGATATGTTGTCTTTCTTTTTGTCATTAAATTTCTCTTGTGGAAATTTCATTATGAACCCATTCTTGTACCTTTGCCAATTTTATTGACAAAAAGGGGGAGAAATATTGTAGGTCACACTACAAATACATATGGTTTTCGGATAATTGTGTAAGGGGGAGTGGTTTTCATGATCGAGATGGAGTATTGACTAAGGGGGAGTGATACATATCACCATAGTATTATTGTTAAAGTCGTGATGCAGTTGGAATTTGATGTTCATAACTTTGACACTGTATAATAATGATCGAGAATCTCAATTTCTCTCATTGTTATAGCTACGGATCTTCAACAACGGTGATACTAAACTTACAACCTTTGGGATCATTGGAGTACTTGGAAGGACGAAGATTTCAAGGAACGTTGAAGATTGGACTATGGAATAGGAGCCACTAAAGTTTATTTTTTTTGTATTCCATATGTATTAATAGTTTTATCACTAAAATTGACAAAGGGAGAGATTGTTAGAGAATATCTCGGTCAACCTCGCATGCGTTGCTATATCAAGCATGTTTGTCAATGTTAGTGATAAAAACTATAAAGTTTTGATTTCTAGCCTATCTAAGTCTCGGACTAGGATAGGAAAAGTGTAGCTGAGCTCAAGGACTTTATGGTGATTCAACGACAACGACGAAGATTTAAACCAAGGAACCGTGGAACTTCATCAACAAAAAGGTATGTGAATACTTGAACTTATCTATCACTCGAAAGTCTATCTATTCTTCTCCTACTTCTTATGAGACAAAAGTCGTATGCTATATAGACTAGATCATACACACTTGATATTTCGAGCTGAATATTCGTTGCTTATCTTTTACTCGAAATCATGTGTTGGTAAAGCGTTTCGCTTTGATCAAGTTTATCTTCACCTAGTGACGAAAGTCATGAAAGTTTCAATCAGTTTGGATATTGCTCTGACGAGAAAGGTCTGTTGTTCTTCACGATTGAATATCGCCCTCTGAGAATGTTTCAATGATTGGAATGAGAGTTTAGATTATATAACCATGTATTCCTTGAACTGAAGTTTTCGAACTTTGTTGATCAAGAGAAATCGGTAGGATTGTGGAATTGTCTTTCCAAGTCCGCAGAATCAGTCCCCAAACTGACTGAAGTTCTCGAACGAGAATTTCTGCTGGGATTTCCAAAACTCGTTTGTGTGCTAAGTCCGCGAACCCAGTCCGCGAACTGGCGGAAGTTCTCGGACCGAGAATTTCTGCTGAGTTTGGAAAACTCAACCGATTAACTTAAGTCCGCGAACTTGTTTGTGAGCTTAAGTGGTTATGATCTAAAGACGTGCTCTGAACATGAAACATTAATTATTAAGGAATGCTTTATGCAAACTGTGGCTATAATGTTCATGATCTGATTCTAATCGAATCGAATCATCTTTTTTTCAATTGTGTCTTGGGTAGATACATAAGATCTCATAGAAGTTGAACAACTCTTAACTAGTTCATTTGAGTCAATTGAACTAGTTATGGTGAAGAAAAACATGATTAATATGAGATGCTCATATGGTTGACCTTTTGGGTTATCATGTTGAACCAATATGCGTGTACTCGTTTGGGAATGGTTTTCTCAAACCCAGTAAACGTGTACTCAAGTGTGTGTGACAAGCTATGTCTTTCGATCTAACGGTTGAGAGATATTGGCTTGAATCTAAATCAGGTTTTCATCTAACGGTGGTTAGAGTTTGCTTTGTACCTAAGGCAAAACCCTGATTTCAAAGGCTATATATAGGAGACATCTAGCTAGAGAAAAACTTAATCCCAACACGTCTGTGTGATACTAGTGCGCTCGCTAGAGTCGATCTCCATTCACCGTTGATTTTCTTCTCTAAAATCAGGTTAACGACTTAAAGACTTCATTGGGATTGTGAAGCCAAACCGATACTAATTTTATCGTAGTTGTGTGATCTGATCTTGCATCTTCTATCGTACTAGTACAATCGATTGATTGGCTTGAGATCGTGAGAGGTCTCCGATAGGCAAGATAAAGAAGTCACAAAATCTTCGTCTCACTGTTTGTGATTCCTAGACAATCCGCTTGTCTAGTCAGGAAGGATTGTAGAGAGGTGATTGATTAATCTAGGTTGTTGTAGATGGTGGATTTTCGACAATGGGTAGAATTGTAAAACTATACTCCAGATTCGGCAACCGGATGAGTATTGGGGCTCATGTCTCTCATTAAAGCATGAAATCTCATGCCATAAATCTCTGACCGAGAAGGCTGTCTCTCAGAGTACGTGTAGATGTGTGGTCTCTCAGCTGAGACCACGTCATATCTCATGAATACTGAGAAATTTCAGTAATTACCCCAGATCCGACAATGAGTATCGAGACTCATGTCTCTGTGCATGAAAGCTCATGCCACCTCTGATGGAGAAAGTCTCTCAGAGAAGATGTAGATGTGTAGTCTCTCAGCTGAGGCCACGACACTTCTCATACTGTATAGAATCGAAAGATTGGGCGGATCCTAGACAGCATGCCTGCTAGTATAGAGCGACAACGTCTTCAGGATGTAACCAGGTTTTCCCCGACTATGGAAGAGGAATATGACACTCCACCAAGTTCATATTTCTCAACCCTCGGATAATTAATGCTCCTAGACATGAAGGCCTTCTAGTATAGAGCCGGCAATTAATTATCTTAAATCGTCTGAATATCCAGCAATATTCTACGATCCATCACCTGAATATCCAGCAATATTCTAAGAATCGTCAATTAATCGCCTGAATATCCGACAATATTCTACGATTCTTCGTTATATTTCGTCACTTCAATTCGTGGTTCTTCCCAGCAGAATTACATGGGTTAAGTGATAAATACTCAACAAGACACGCATCTGGGCATCGAATAAGCCTGACAAAAATGGTGCAAGTGTACTTAACAAATAATGCACAGACCAGCATTTTGAATGCACAAACGAGCATTTCAAAAAATACGAATGAACGAGGAACCTATGCAAAATAGGAAGGAAGAATAATAAAAATATTAGCAGAGGCGCCAGGGGATTGGGCTCACTAGCCGGCCGGTCATGTCGTGACCAGTCCCACACCAACTTTATATTTTATCATATTTTACTATTTTTCCCTGATCTCATGGAAATCCTCTCGTTCGAGAAAATTTCTTTTGTTTCAAGAAAATTATTTAAATCACATGATTTTATCAAAAATAATAAAATTAGGGAAAGGTGTCGCGGAACCGAGCACCATCCAGCCATGCCTTGGCTGTGGACGATCCCACACCTCACGTTCCATTATTTTATTATTTCATCTCAAATTATGAAAATTCCTTGATTTCTTGAATTTTCCCTAAAATTACCTAATTTCATGTATTTTTCTCTAAAATCATAGAAAATATCAGAAATTAGGGAAAACTTATGGGACCGGGCTCTAGCCGACCGGCCATGCCCTAGCCGGTCCCACACGCTATTATTTTATTATTATTTGATGTTTTGTTTCCTGATTTCATGAAAACTCCCTTGATTTCAACAAAATATCTTGGTTTTCAACAAATCCCTTTGACTTTATGAAAATTATCTAAAATCATCAAAATTACATAAAATTGGGAAGAGTTCCTTGGGACCCGCGCCCATTGGCCGGCCGGCCATGCCACGGCCATTGCCTGTCCCACACTCTCATTCCCTATTTTATATTTAATTTATGTCTCTCGTCTCATGGAAGTTCCCTAATTTCACCAAACTCTCCAGTTTCATGAAATTTCCCTCAAATCAGAGAAAATACATAAAATCACATAAAACTGGGAAAAGCGTGTGGGACCGCATCTGTCAGCCGACCGTCCATGCTCTAGCCGTTGTTGGTCCCACACCTTGTAATTCCCTGTTTTATTTATTATTTACATCATCTCATGTATTTTTGCCGGTTTCAGCAAAACCATGGATTTTGCATATTTTCTCCAAATGTTGCTCAAACGTGCACCAGAAAATATCAAAATTCTCAGGACTGAAGCGCAAACACTATGGTGACATGGGCACATCCCCTTGACCACCAAGGGTGACCCTGAGGCTTGCAAACAGCTAGTGCCGCGTGCTTTAATGATTTTAACCTAATTTGCTCAACTACTCATATTAGGTTCAAATTCTTTCAAAACAATTGGAAGTTTGCTCAAACGACCATCTATTAGTCCCACGACCACCGAGAGCCGGTACCACATCAAGTCTACATCAAGTTTTATTATTTGTCGCTCACACGAGAATTATTTTAATAAATGATTAAACCAGCATTTAATCATTATTTTACTAATTGGTCCTCAAGAGACTTTGGTATTTTTGCTCATTCGAGCATCCGAGTGTTATATGGTGAACCAGTCATCCCATGTATCCAGTCCCGTGTTGATTTGCAATAAATCATCATTTCGGTAAAATTGGGATTTGAATCCAGGGCTCTGCAGAAACGTGATTCTGAGCAGATTCGAACACTCTGATAATTTTATGTTGATTCCATGATTAACATTCATATTTATTTTGCTCGACCCAGCAGTCAGTAACTTAAATTAATATTTTATTTGGTCCAGCTACCAACAGTTCATCAAAAGAACAATATTTGTTCAAACTAGCAATATTTGCTCGAACTAGCAATATTTGCTCAAATCAAAGAATATTGGTTCAACTATCAATATTCAACAATTTAGCAACACAGTTTTGCTCGTCTTAGGTTATAATGATACCTCGTCTCAGCAGACACGTTAAATTCATGAGTTTCAGAACATTTGCTAATCATGTTCAACTCAGCGCTACATGGACTCATCGTCCCATAAAGTCAACAACTGACTCCACAATCACGAGATTTCAATCGTGTCACATGGGGGGATATTAACTAGGGTTTTGGTCTGGCGGTCTACGGCACGTGTGTTCACCCACGATGAGAATGTGAGAAAGTCGTGCAATCAGTTGGAAGAGTCAGCAAAGTAGTGGGTGGAAAGTTAACCAAGTCTCCGCACGATGAGTAATTGGTTTTAACACGATTTCCCCATTTCCCACTCTCTGATTCCAGCAACTTTCACACTTCATGGGATCATGGAGTTTTCAACTCCGGCATTATAAAATGTCTCTAAATCCTGATTGAAAGGACAAGTTTTTCGAACACTCGAACAACATTCGCCAAAACGAGCAATTTCTCATCAAAGTTCATACAGACAATCTTTCGTCTAGACGAACTCACAGAAATTACTCTCAATTGAGCAAAATTCAATCATTCAGAGCATTTTCACGCTGAATTCACAACACACCTACAATCTCAGATCACCATTGATCTCACGCATTTCTAAGCTTCCCTCCTACAGATCAACCCATCCTCTCTTGTGACCGAATTAACTCTGGAACGACCATTGTTCTCGTTTTAGGGCGGAGTTCTACAGATTGATCTCTCGAACTTAAAGAACTCCCTTCTTGCAGTGCATCTATGTGAGGTTCAACATTTCGCTCGGTTCAAGGAGTCCCCACACTGTCGACTCTTCAATTCCGTAAAAACCAGCAAATCGTTTTTCCCCATCCACAGATTGGCGACCACAGTGGGAGATTAATCTCTCGGTTGCAATCTCAAGCTTTCACAAGATGGTTGATCTTAGGTCACGTACGATCGCAGATCCTAATACAAACGACGCTAGCACTAGCAACAACAATGACAATCAGAATATCCCGGAAACGATTCCGGCCTCCAAAACTGACGGCGGTGGCATTACTCCTCCTCACGCTGAAGGTCATCCCCTGTTCGGTCGACACCCTGAAGAAGTCAGAGGAAATCCACCACCTACCATTTATGATCTTATCAAAGTGTAGGAGACTCTTGTAAAGAATCAGACTGACATCGGTGCTACACAGATGAGCTGTGTAATTATCTGAAAACTCTTACTGATAAGATGTCAAAGAAGACTCAAGAAAAGGGAAAAGAGAAAGAGAAATCCTCAGAGCTGATCCTGAGGTGATTCCAATTCATACAGTGAATGATGATGAAGTCGGCAAATCTGCAGGTGATTCATCAGCGAAAGAGCCGTCAAATTTCATTACTCGAGAAGACTTGGAGCGTCTCCTAGAGAACCGTGGAAAGGGTATTACATCACACGTCCATCGTCACCAACCTCCTTATCCTGCTGCCACACAGAGGATTCCTCTTCCTAATGGTTACATTTCCCCAACTTTTACTCTGTATGACGGAACTGGCAATGCTCGAGAACACGTCTCTCGTTTCCTCGAAGACTTGGGAGAGCATGAACATAACCATGTTGTTCGTATCAAGGAGTTTTCAAAATCCTTGAAAGGCAGAGCATACACCTTCTACAGGAAGTACTTTTTCGTGTCAGAGAAAGTCACTCTCTTTGATCTTGGAAGAATGTTCCAGAGGGTCAATGAGAATCCCAATGATTACGTGAAAAGATTCATAGTCCAGGCCCTGGACTGTCATGACCCAAATGTCACAGAGCAGCAGCTGGTAGATTTGTGTATCAACGGCATGCTCCCGGTTTACAGAGCTCTACTGGAGAATCTTCGATTCTATACTTTCTCAGAGCTTCACGAAGCCGCGAAGAGATCATCAACCACTGCACCTGCCTGTTAGAAAGAGCAAAGTCCACAAAGACTGAGGAATCACGTGATACTCGAAGAAGCATACGCCTGATCAACAAGCAGTACAACCTGCAGCCCTCTACAAACGCTATTGCAGAAAGGAGAAAGCGCAAGGCTGAATCCCCGAACAAGCATGTTGCAACTCCTCAAAAGACGCAAAACAAGGACAAACCAGAGACACAGGCTCCTGGCCAACGCACGGAGGCTCCTGATGATGCACATGATTTTCCTCTCCCCATTGAGAAGTGCTCGAACTATTAGATGTCTGGATCCAAGATGGTGCAATCAAGTTGTCATACGTCAGGAGAGATCCAACTGAGGAAGATATGAAAAATCCTCGTTATTGCCGATTCCACCGGTTCGTGAATCATCCGACAAGCAGCTGCAAAGTTTTGAAACACATATTCAGAGAGAAAGTTGAGTCAGGAGAACTTAATCTTGGAGCCGAAGGAGTGCACAGAGACCCTCTTCCTATCAGAACCTTCTCCATCTCTGAAGCACCAGTCAAGGAAGCAGTTCAATCATTGATGGAGAATTTCTGTGAATTGCTCTATCTGTCAAAATCACAAAGGGGAGACATGTTCACAGCTTTGAACCACATAGTGTCTGGGAAACGCCTACTGATTCCAAAAGTACCTCCAGAACCTTCAGCCACTGACAAGGAAATGTATGACTGGGGACTGCTCACCACCGTGCATATTAAAGGAAATGAATTCAAAAGAGCATTTGTTGATGTCGGCACCGCTGTCAACGTCATTCCTTTGAAAACTCTCAGAGCCGCGGGAATTACTGGACAAGAGGCTACTCATGCTCCCGTAGAGATAAGAGACCACGAAGGAATTTCCATAGATGCATACGGCTTCATCATTCTCAAAATCACAGAAAATTTGGTCTTCACTGAGGCTAAGTTTTACATAATTCGAGAAGATCCTGGATATGACATGATCCTTGGAAGAACTTGGATTCATGCTGGAAGGATAACTCTAAAGCCTTCAGCACACTCTGTCGTCGACAAAGACTCCACGTCGGAAGAGGAAGCATAGGAAGCCCCACCGTTTGAGCATCTGGAGGAAGTAAAAACTTTGAGGGGACTTACGCAAGAACCTGGAGAAAACCCACATACCTTTGTCAAAAGGTTTCGATCTCAGGAAGTCTTATCCCTATTCATGTTCCAATATTACCAATGTTCAAAAATGCTACTTTGATTCGGGGACTTCTCCCCACAAACAATTTAGCAATTACCAAAAGTTACGAATGGATAACTTCACCTCGACAATATTATACCCAATGGATTGGTTCAGAGCTTCTCCACGTTGATCATTCTATCAAGAGGTTTATTGCTGAAGACCTGGCTAAACACGACAGACAGTATGCTGGATACTCTCCTCTACACGAGTGTCCATATGTGCCACATCCATGGAACCAGCAGAAAATATTCAAGGCACTAACTACTAAACCGAACAAATTTCATGAAGGAGACCTAGTTCTTAAGGAAGTTCAGCGCAATCTTCACTCCGCAAGAAGATCCAATTGGGAAGGACCGTTTATGGTTGCTAAGTCCATAACTGGAGGATACTACAAACTAATGAACACAGATGGCAGAACCCTACCAGTAATTCACATTTGTCTGAAATTATTGGGCGTTTGAGGTACTGTACGTTTGAGCACTCATGAGATATGGATTTGGCGTTTAGGATTTTCTTTCATCGTATTTCAATTCCTCCAAAACGTTTGCAATACTTGCAATCAGTATTTGAATTCGGCAATTTATCAAAATTCAGTTCATTTTATTTAAAAGAAAATTTCTATCATATCCAAAAGAAAATCCTCAAATCATCTACCAAAATCAGCCAATATCAAAACCAAAGTAAAACCTCACATCTCTCAGAAGTCTGGAAGTTCAAGAGATTATGAAAAAGGAAATTAAAGAAAATCAGCAAAGAAATATTTTTGCGCCTCTGCGTCCTTCAGATCCTGTAAAGCTGCCATCTCCAAGTTCAATTCCTCAGTCAGCTTTGCAATCCTCTCTTCCTTCTCCATTACAACATCACTTGGAAAGGGTATGTTCTTCTCACACGAGTTCTTGATAGCGTTTATCTGTTTACGAATCCACTTCACGTTGAAGCCAAGTCTCTCAGAATTCTCCAAATTGAACTCCCAATCAAAGAGTACATCTGGAGTCACAGTGTTTCTGGCCCTGGTGCATATATCACTTACAACACGCAATATAACGCCCATGAATCCTGTCCACAATCATGTGACCAAACTTCTTCCATATTTTCTCGTACAAGTCTACATATCACAATGGGAACGCCGAATCCACCAACTAGTTCATGATATGGGAGTGAAGCATCAAACGGAGGGTCAAAGGAAACTCATGCACTTGGATATTCGTGCACTACTATACGGTTCTCAATTATCGGAGCAACTTCTACAATTGAAGTAGCAATTTCTTCAGTATTCTCTGCTGGTGTTTCAGTTTCTTCTATCAATGGAGCAGCGGTTTCCATGAATTCAGTGACAACCTTATCATGTCCTTGAATTGCAGAGATGTTTGTCTCTTCATCAATAACTCCAGGACAGCTCGGGTTCTCCATTGGTTTCAATATCCTCAACTTCGGTATTTGACACCTAATACGAAGATTACATGAGGTTAGAATCATCTAAACATGAAACCAAGTGAGATTATAAAGTGCAGTATACAAGCAATGCAACATCATCGAAGTTCATCATTATGTACCCAAGATATGAACAAATAGAATAAAAGTCATAAAAATACGTTTTACAATAACCTCGTCTGAAGAGACCGTACTATGCTCTGTACTAAAATAAGAACTGGAAAAAATCTACAAGGAATTTGAGGATGGGTTATATATCATTCTCTTCATATGGATCTCCTCTACAACGTGTCAAAATTTCATGACAATCCGATGGACAAGCAAGGAGATGTGATCAAAACATTGAGCAACATACCATCTGAAAAAGTTCTGAAAGTCTCCTGGAAGTTTACTGTTTCGCCTTTTTCAGGCCCTAAACGTGCTCAAAACTTAAAAAGCTTCTATTCTAAAGCTTGGAAATTCTCCGGGCTTAAATATGAATATGCAGATCTTAAAAATCCGACTCCAGATGAAGATTTTACGGCGTTTTTGGTAAAAAACTGGGTTCTGAATTTTCTGACGACGAAGTTCGACCAAGTTTTTCGTATATACACATGGATTCTCATTCATTCATTCGTTCACAAATCAGCACTGTCATACTTCTATGAAGAGGATACAGGGCATATACTTACTTTGGGGGTCTCCGAAGTATTCAAGGAATTGTGATTGTCTGTATTAACGACAAATGGCTCATTACTTCTATTTGGCTCCGAATCTTTGGAAGTGCCTTCGTCTATATTCTCAGAGGAAGATCGAACATCAACACTCTCCACCTCCATGACGACATTCTCCTGGACATATTATCAAATAATTAGCATTTTCACATGAAGCATTTATGTCCGATTATAAAGGAGATTACTCACGACGACTTCTTCTTCAACGTTCAAATCAGAAGTTGTCTGCCCAGCAGAAGAGAATCGAAGACCGTCAATACTATACGGAGAAAAGTTCTGTGACCAAATAACAAATATTGGTTTTATGATCCTGGTAATGCGGATAGAAGAAGTCACAGCGGAAACATATTGACAACTCACCAAAAAGACGGCTGGGGACTTTATGGTGTTAGGCAACAACTTGCAGTTCTTACTCCTTCCTTCTCCACCATGAAATATTGTCTCTGCTTCCGCGAAATTCACTTGAATTCGAGGTCTCACAGCACGACCCTCCTGCAAAAGGAAATTGATGTGATAATTGAAGACAATTACACGAGTTGTATGAGTAATATGCAAAAGAATACATACCGGTGAACCTCCTGGAGATGTCTTTCGCTTATCACCACCAGAAATATTCCTTAATCTGGGACGAGAGGCACTCATCTCAGAAGAAGGGGGATCCTTCACTAAAGGTTGGGAGGCTGTCACATAATCATTAAGGCGCTCAAGCTGCTGATCCCAAAATTCTATGTAACCTGGAGTCACGTACGTGGTTCGACCAGCACAAGATAACAAATAAGAGCTCCCTTCATCATGTGTATGATCTAAAAAAGTCTTAAGTTGTTCCACCGATGGTCTTCTCCTTCTGAAGGTTGGAACGCATTGGTCCATACCCATATGACGGGCGGCTCTGCCAATGTTATACTCCTCCACCGAAAAATCTCCATACGTTGCTGATATTAGATGACCGGGAGTGCAACTCAGCATGAAAGATCTTTCGCCATCGCTCAAATTAGCACCGGATTTCAAATACTTACTTTCTCCAGCATTGAAAGTCGTCAATTGAGAAACGTGAGGAGGAACCACCACCCAAGGACGGAAGTTGAACTCAGACTCGTCATCTAATACGTCAATGAAGCGTGTCTTGGACTGAATTTGCTTCGTAGACCAGCGCATAATCCTAGCGTTGTCTTCCTCATGGAAGATACGTCGAGCATCAGCAGAGTTCAGAATTTGTAAGATACTACGGGGAATGGGTGCATAGTTTCCGAAACGCTCCCACATCAGAGCTTGGATGAACATCGTATTGGCGTAGCATTCAATCTTCATGAATCCATTCGAAACACTGGAGTTTACGAATAAAGAGTCCATGTTAGAATATAAAGATCCCAATAATAAGCTACCCAGCGGAAGTTGTTCACCTTGAGACAGATTAATAGCGAAAGGGATTACAAACGGCTTCAACAAGGTACCAACTTCTTCAAACACGTCCCTGGACAGCCATAAGCACAAGAAAGCAGCAATAGACAACATACCGTCGGGTTCATCAATAGGGACGTCTCGTGGCCACCAATGTGTCAACCAATGAGCGTAACAACCTTTACCAAAAACCTTGTTGATTCTCTCCATCTTAGCTGTTAAAGTTTTGGAAACTGCTTTCTCTTCCGCCGTCCAAAGTTCTCCAGGAAAGTTACCTGTAATTGGAAGATGCAATAAAGCAACTACATCTTCCAAGGTAATAGTGAACTCTCCCCGGCTGCATATAAACGTGTGAGTTGGGATGCACCAGCGAACAAGAAGAGCTACAATACCTCGTGCGTCATGAAAGATATACAAATGTCCAGATGTTTGAACGACTCTGGTAATTTGTGCTCTATCCAGCATAGCTCTAACACGAGGAAATCCCAGCATGTGTCTATACCATCCCGAGAACTCTAAGGGGCGTCGAGAAAGCTTGAATTCAATCATTGAAGCCTGGAATAGTCCTCGTTCAAGACAGAACCGAATAGCATCGCGAGGAGTCACCAATTTCTTTTGAGTGACCGTCCTGGGATTAATCAGAAGGCGATATACCGGGGACTTGAGACGATTTTCAGGCTCCTGAACCTCAAAGAATGCGTCATCTATGTTTGGGACATTCTTGACTCCAGGTGTTTCGTCTACTTCACAAATGGAAGTCTCATCCATACATGTTTCCTCTATGGAGATATCATCATCTACACACCTTTCATCTCTGGAAGCATCATTGGCTGGAGAATCAGACATCCTCGCAAAGCTGCTGTGAAATCCACACAATATTTCAGTCGTCTGAACGCATATTCAACAAGATGATGGAATCATGCAAATTAAAACACCGGTATCGACAAACGGTAAATCTTAAATTCTTACCTATTTCAGTTTCACTAACAATAGTGGTTGCACTACAAGAGTTAACACACGAAATCAATTCGTTCCTTGAAACCTGCAATAATGAACAAAACTTCATTAGTTCATGGAAAATGATTTTCTCATAAAATCATGGACATAATTTACACAATATGAACGTTCATACAACTGAACTATGAAATTTACAACAAGACATGACTTCATCACAAATAAGTTTTCTAGTTTCCAAGGTTACTCAAAACCCACGTCTTGATTTTACAAAGCAATAATTAATGCAATTTGTTCATGTAAATTTTCAAAAATTTATCTAATAAGAACAAACCCATGTGAATAAAATATGTCATCACGTTTCACATAAAATATGTCACGGCTACATATATTTAAAAAAAAAAAATCTATTTTCCTTCGTATAAGTGTTTTATTAAAAACGAAGGTTTATGCTAGTTTTGTGACAGCCCACACCTATTGTGATAAAATACTAATTCTCATGAAAGCTCATAAATAAAGTTCTATCACTGGACATAAGTCTACATACATAAAAAATGTATATATCTGTTTTCCTCGAATGAGCATTATCTTCTAAAACGAGGTGTATTTCGGTTTTGTGAAAGCTCACATTTAGTAAGATAAAATCTTGGTTCACATGAAAGCTCATAATCTAAGTTTTATCACTGGACCTAAGTCCACATATATATAAAATCCCTCCTAAATCAGAGATTATTACTAGTTTTCAAAACTAACGATCCAACGAACATACATTTAATAAACATATACAATGTATAGAATTTTAACATGATGGAAGCATGAACACCTCATGAAATCAGCAAATTGAAACAAAAAAAAAAAAAATTTACCCGGTCGGAATTCGGCTGGACAACAACTGACGGCGCCGGCGATCGGCGATTTCCGACGATTTTTTTTTCTCCTGCTGCTCCTGATGCTCGGACGTGAGGGATATGAAGGAGGTGGTGGACGTGAGAGAAATAAAAAAAAGAAGAGGATTTCATTCCTTTTATACCTAATTTTATTTCCAAAACCTAATTCCTTAAGGATTTCCTTTTCGGGCCCGGCCCGTGAATCCTGAACCAACCAAGGTTCCACCATCGAATCAGTGGTTCTACGTCAACTTATGTTCAGTGGATGATGCTCTATTATGCCGTTGGGTTTCCGCTCAAACCATGGTTCACTCATTCAGTCGAAATCCGGTAATATCTTATCTTATGACTAAGTTCAATTACTTATTTTTATTTATGCCTGGAAAATCACCATTCAATGCTGACTGAGGAACATGACTGTTCCTCACTAAGCAGGGGACTTAATGTAGATGGTGGATTTTCGACAAAGGGTATAATTGTAAAACTATACTCCAGATTCGGCAACCGAATGAGTATTGAGGCTCATGTCTCTCATTAAAGCATGAAAGCTCATGTCTTAAATCTCTGACTAAGAAGGTTTTCTCTCAGAGTACGTGTAGATGTGTAGTCTCTCAGCTGAGACAACGGCATATCTCATGAATACTGAGCAATTTAAATAATTACCCCAGATCCGGCAATCAGATGAGTATCGAGACTCATGTCTCTGTGCATGAAATCTCATGCCACCTCTGATGGAGAAAGTCTCTCAGAGAAGATGTAGATGTGTAGTCTCTCAGCTGAGGCCACGGCACGTCTCATACTGTATAGAATCAAAAGATTGGGCGGCTCCTAGACAACATGCCTGCTAGTATAGAGGGACAACGTCTTCGGGATGTAACCAGGTTTTCCCCGACTATGCAAGAGGAATATGACACTCCAGCAAGTTCATATTGCTCAACCCTCGGATAATTAATGCTCCTAGACAGGAAACCCTTCTAGTATAGAGCCGACAATTAATTATCTTAAATCGTCTGAATATCCAGCAATATTCTACGAGCCATCGCCTGAATATCCAGCAATATTCTACGAATCTTCAATTAATCGCCTGAATATCCGACAATATTCTACGATTCTTCGTTATATTTCGTCACTTCAATTCGTGGTTCTTCCCAGCAGAATTCCACGGGTTAAGTGATAAATACTCAACGAGACAGGCATCTAAGCATCGAATAAGCCTTGAAAAAAATGGTGCAAGTGTACTTAACAAATAATGCACAGACCAGCATTTTGAATGCGCAAACGAGCATTTCAAAAAATACGAATGAACGAGGAACATATGCAAAATAGGAAGGAAGAATAATAAAAATATTAGCAGACGCGCCATGGGATTGGGCTCACTAGCCCACCGGTCATGCCCTGACCAGTCCCACACCAACTTTATATGTTATCATATTTTACTATTTTTCCCTGATCTCATGAAAATCCTCTCGTTCGAGCAAATTTCTTTTGTTTCAAGAAAATTATCTAAATCACATGATTTTATCAAAAATAATAAAATTAGGGAAAGGTGTCGCGGGACCAAGCACCAGCCAGCCATGCCTTGGCCGTGGCCGGTCCCACAACTCACGTCCCATTATTTTATTATTTCCTCTCAAATTATGAAAATTCCTTGATTTCATGAATTTTCCCTAAAATTACCTAATTTCATGTATTTTTCTCTAAAATCATAGAAAATATCAAAAATTAGGGAAAACTTGTGGGAACGGGCTCTAGCCGGTCGGCCATGCCCTAACCGGTCCCACACGCTATTATTTTATTATTATTTGATGTTTTGTTTCCTGATTTCATGAAAACTCCCTGATTTTAACAAAATATCTTGGTTTTCAACAAATCCCTTTGATTTTATGAAAATTATCAAAAATCATCAAAATTACATAAAATTGGGAAGAGTGCCTTGGGACCCACGCCCATTGGCCGGCCAGCCATGCCACGGCCATTACCGGTCCAACACTCCCATTCCCTATTTTATATTTAATTTATGTCTCTCGTTTCATGGAAGTTCCCTAATTTCACTAAACTCTCCAGTTTCATGAAATTTCCCTCAAATCAGAGAAAATACATAAAATCACATAAAACTGGGAAAAGCATGTGGGACCGCGTCTGTCAGCCGACCGGACATGCTCTAGCCGTGGTAGGTCTCACACCTTGTAATTCCCTGTTTTATTTATTATTTACATCATCTCATGTATTTTTGTCGGTTTCAGCAAAACCATGGATTTTGCATATTTTCTCCAAATGTTGCTCAAACGTGCACCAGAAAATATCAAAATTCTCAGGACTGAAGCGCGAACACTATGGTGACATGGGCACATCCCCTTAACCGACCAAGGGTGACCCTGAGGCTTGCAAACAGCTGGTCCCGCGTGCTTTAATGATTTTAACCTAATTTGCTCAGCTGCTCATATTAGGTTCAAATTCTTTCCAAACAATTGGAAGTTTGCTCAAACGAACATCTATTGGTCCCACGGCCACCAAGAGACGGTCCCATGACCTCTTGGAAGGTCCCACATCAAGTCTACATCAAGTTTTATTATTTGTCGCTCACACGAGCATTATTATAATAAATGATTAAACCAGCATTTAATCATTATTTTACCAACTGGTCCTCAAAAGACTTTGGTATTTTTGCTCATTCGAGCATCCGGGCGTTATATGGTGAACCCTTCATCCCATGTAGCCCGGTCCCGTGTTGATTTTCAATAAATCATCATTTCGGTAAAATTAGGGATTTGAATCCAGGGCTCTGCAGAAACGTGATTCTAAGCAGATTCGAACACTCTGATAATTTTATGTTGATTCCATGATTAACATTCATATTTATTTTGCTCGATCCAGCAGTCAATAACTTAAATTAATATTTTATTTGGTTCAGCTACCAACAATTCATCAAAAGAACAATATTTGTTCAAACTAGCAATATTTGCTCAAATCAAAGAATATTGGTTCAACTATCAATATTCAACAATTTAGCAACACGATTTTGCTCGTCTTAGGTTATAACGATACCTCGTCTCAGCAGACACGTTAAACTCATGAGTTTCAGAACATTTGCTAGTCATGTTCAACTCAGCGGTACATGGACTCATCGTCCCATAAAGTTAGCAACCGACTCCACAATCACGAGATTTCAATCGTGTCACATGGGGGGATATTAACTAGGGTTTTGGTCTGGCGGTCTACGGCACGTGTTTTCACCCACGATGAGAATGTGAGCAAGTCGTGCAATCAGTTGGAAGAGTCAGCAAAGTAGTGGGTGGAAAGTTAACCAAGTCTCCGCACGATGAGTAATTGGTTTTAACACGATTTCCCCATTTCCCACTCTCTGATTCCAGCAAATTTCACACTTCATGGGATCATGGTGTTTTCAACTCCGGCATTATAAAATGTCTCTGAATCCTGATTGAAAGGACAAGTTTTTCGAGCGCTCGAACAACATTCGCCAAAACGAGCAATTTATCATCAAAGTTCATACAGACAATCTTTCGTCTACACGAACTCACAGAATTTACTCTCAATTGAGAAAAATTCAATCATTCAGAGCATTTTCACGCTGAATTCACAACAAACCTACAATCTCAGATCACCATTGATCTCACGCATTTCTAAGCTTCCCTCCTCCAGATCAAACCATCCTCTTTTGTGACCGAATTAACTCTGGAACGGCCATTGTTCTTGGTTTAGGTCAGAGTTCTAAAGATTGATCTCTCGAACTTAAAGCACTCCCTTCTTGCAGTGCATCTGTGTGAGGTTCAACATTTCGCTCGGTTCAAGGAGTCCCCACACGGTCGACTCTTCAATTCCGTAAAAACCAGCAAATCGTTTTTCTCCATCCACAACTGTTCTTCGGGAATATAAGACCGGATTATCAATTGGTTCCTGTTACCTTGATTTTATATCTAAAGACGGAACAAAACCTAGGGTTTATCTGTGGGAGACAGATTTATCCTTTTGATAGACTTTTCTGTGTGAGACAGATTCGTTTATTGTCAAGTTTGTGATTTTGGGTTGCAGCAACTCTTTGTTGGGGGTGAGATCAGCTAAGGGAATCAAGTACGCAGTGTCCTGCTGGGATCAGAGGTGTAGGAGTACAACTGTACCTTGTATCAGTGGGAGATTTGTAGGGGTTCAACTATAAATCAGTCCGAAGTTAGTTTGAAGTAGGCTAGTCTGTAACGGATTAATACAGTGTGTATTCAATCTGGACTAGGTCCCGGGGTTTTCTGCATTTCCGGTTTCCTCGTTAACAAAATTTCTGGTGTCTGTGTTATTTCTTTTCCGAATTTATTTTATATAATTGAAATAATACAGGTAGTGCGTTCGTGATCATCAATTGGAAATCCAACCTTTGGTTGTTGATTGATCCTTGGACATTGGTCTTTGGTACCATCCAAGTTATCTCTCTTTGATAAAGACTCGCATATTTCTATTTGCTTGAGTAAAGATCAAATCGAGAGATTGAGATAATAACTCCTTGGGATATTTTTTATCTAGATTGAGTCTGACTGTCTAGTTGATTCTCTATCAAAGTATTTCGAAGTTAGTCGATACAGATTGCTAAGCGAAATATTGGGTGGTGTTGTTAGACCCCCGTTTTTTCACTAGGTAACTCTTGGAAATCCACTACAACAAAACGGGTGGTATAAGTATCAACTGCGGAAGACATATATGCTAAAGCGTCTGCGTGCCTTTTTTCTAACCGTGGTCGCTGCCTGATAGAGAATTGGTCGAATTCGTTTACCAGCTCTCTTATACGATCCAAATATAAGGCCAGGCTCTCTTCCTTTGCTCTGTAGGTTCCCAGAAACTGATTAACTACTAGCATGGAATATGTGATCAGCTTCACGTTCTTTGCCTCCAACTGTTTGATAGCCTTTAACCCGATAATCGCTGCTTCATACTCAGATTCATTATTGGATGCACGAAAACCCAATCTAGTCGCTTTCTCGATCCTTGATCCTTCGGAAGTATGGACGACACATCCAACTCCAGCTCCACCAATATTTGATGACCCATCAGTAAACACAGTCCATAGTGGCTCAGGTGTATCAATCTCCATTGCGTACTCGCCCCCGGTCTGATTAGTGGTAGACTCTATGGGTTTATTCAACAACTCTTCTTCTGCGGTAACTGTTTCTATGTCGTCCACAGGGAAATCTGCTAACAGTGCAGCCAGAGCGTTTCCCTTCTCTGCAGTTCTGGTTTCGTACTTGATTTCATATGCCACCATAAAATTCGACCATATGGATAGTCGGCTGGAATCATCAGCACGTTCCAGGACTCTCTTTAACGGATATTCAGAGTAAACTACGATATGTTTCCCTTGAAAATATGGTTTGAGGCGACGAGATGCATGCAACAGTGCAAGTGCTATCTTTCCAATTTTCTTGTACCGTGTTTCCGCCCCCGTCAAAGATTTACTGACGAAGTAAACACGCTTTTCATGTGGATCCGTAACGAACAACACTGCACTTACAACGTTCTCTGTTGTAGCCAGATAAACTCCGACAGGTTTCCCAGACTTTGGACTCACCAATACTGGGGGAGTTGACAAATATTGTTTGATTCCATCGAAGGATTTTTCGCACTCATCCGTCCAACCAAAATTCACTGCTTTCTTCAAAACGTCAAAGAATGGTTTGAATCGATCCGACGAGCGTGAAATGAAATGATTTAAAGCTGTTAATCGCCCCGCTAGCTTCTGGACCTCCTTCTTCGTTCTTGGGGATGACATCTCTCGGATGGCTCTGATTTGCTCCGGATTGGGCTTGATTCCTTTGTGTGTCATCAAGTATCCAAGGAACTTTCCCGAGGATAACCCGAATGATCATTTTGCTGGATTGAGCTTCATACGGTATCGACTCAAGATATCGAACGTCTTCATTAGGTCGACAAAATGAGACTCCTTTTGCTCATATTTCACTAGCATATCTTCCATATACACTTCCATCGTCTTCCCAATCAAATCTTTGAACATATGGTCTACCAAATGCTGGTAGGTCGCCCCTGCGTTCTTTATCCCGAACGAAATTACAGTATAGCAGTAAACTTCTCTGTCAGTCACAAAGGAAGTATTCCCTTGATCTCCCTCGAACAAAGGTATTTGGTTATACCCCGAAAAACCATCCATGAATGACAGTCTCCCATATCCTGAGGTTGCATCCACCAAATCTCTGATTCGTGGAAGTGGGTATGGATCACTCGGACATGCTTTATTTAAATCAGTAAAATCGATACGGATACGAATTTTACCATTCTTCTTTGGAACGGGAACGACATTGGACAACCAGCGAGGATACTGTATCGGTCGAATAAAACCTGCTTCCAACAGCTTCTCGATTTTTGCAGCAACTCCATCAGTGACGTGGCGATTCCTTGCCTAGACTTGGATATTTGCACATGGGCTTGTACATAGAGTGCTTGTAAGGCCTAGTTAGCCATATTTGGCTAATAAAGGGAGAATGTTAGGCCCAATGAACAATACTTAGCTAAAAAGAGGAGCATTTTAGGCCTAAGTTAGCCCATTTTTTGGTGTAAAATATTAGGGTACAAACAATTTGTTTACAACATAAAAAAGAATTATTTGGCCAAAGGTGCATGTCACCTTAGGATTTGATAATATTGCACGAGTAAAATTTGATTTATTGTGTGTCCTTAAGAACAAGTGCCATAGGCACGTTGTTGACGGGAATGCTTGCCTTTTTTTTCTTCTTTTTTTTAATTTATCGTTCGTGCATAATTTCAGTATAAGTAATACGTCTCTCATTATCAAAACGAAAAGTCTGAAAACATGGTACTTACGAGGGTTTACTCAAAAAAATACTTTTAGTGATTTCTAAAGACTTTAACGGATTTACAAAGTATTGTGTTATTGGTTGTATACTTTTAAAAGCTCTCTCAAAGTTTATGTTACTAGTTGTAGATTGTAAAAATATCTTTTAAAGTTTGAATTACTCGTTAAAAACTTGAAAATTCAAAGACTTTGTATACTTACCATTTTCAAGACTTTCAGTGACTTTTATGCATATATTTGTCTTGATTAAAGTCTTTCAAGATATGTAAGATTTTGGAATACTTCCAAAAAATTTAAATATACTTTTATTCTCTTTACCAACCAAAGTTTTGTATGATTCTTGAATCAACAGTATTAATATTATTCATCTCTTTTATTTTATTTTATTTCATGAAAATACAATCTATAAAACCCATATGATAAATGCATATAAATTACTCCATGATATGATTAGTAATACTATTTATTTTTCTAAAAGATCTCTTTCAAACATTTTTTTATTTCAATTATTATGTGTTAATGTGTAAATATATATTTTTTATTTTTAATATTTGTTGTATGTTGTTAAACTAAAGAAGGATGTTGTATATTCAATAATAATTTTATTTATTTTTAATTAGTTGAAGTTAGTATAATAGATAATCTATGATAAATTACGTATTTGTATTTCTCATGCATATTTCTATATAATTTTTTCACAACTCGTGAAGATTCTACAAATATCTGGAAGACATTAGATAACTCTGCATAACTCTGCAAGGTTTTGCCAAATTATGACTCTTTTTAAATTATGACTCTCAGAAAGATATCAATTTTCATGACTCTTTTTAAATATTTACAAATCTATAAAAGTGTATTTATTGAGTAAAGCATTGTTAGTATTATATATACACATTACGAGTAACTGGATACTTATTTGTTAAAGCATCAAATAAGGAACTATGCTAGGGATTTAAGGAAATACCAAAGAGCATCTTAGATATGTGGATGTTTGTTGTAACTATGTTAGGGATTTGAGGAACTACCTCATGGCGAATTTCAAATCTCCATATCCGGAGTCATTATCAGAACATGAGGAGATATTTTGCAATCACTTATTGCCCAAGGGAGGCAAATCTCACCCATGACCACTTATCAAAAACCACCACCGAGTCGGGACCAGATGAATACCACTACGACACACTAGTACAGAAGGAAGGGCATGCATCTAACCTGAGCGCTACAACCATATTCTTCCAAGCAAGACAAATTTTGGGAGGAGGATTTCTTAGGTTTTTTGTTGAAATACCCGAGGATCGTTGAGCAAGGTATGTTTTATAGTTTTTTTTTCTTTCCTTTCTGATTAGAACTAAACTCCTTCTTCATGGTACCTACTAACCAGTAATCATCATTAACATATCTAACTTCATCTTTGTCTTTTTTCATACTTATATGTTTGTTTTATATCTTACATGATGTTAACTGCCAAGGATGCTTCAACATTTAAGTTCTTTTTTAAACTTTTATATTCAGTTTCTTATGTTGCTGATTTGGAAAATAAATGTTTGAATCTTTGTATGGTTGTTGGCTTGTTGATGGAAGAACTACTATACTAAGTCGGAGGTAAAGCGAGATTTACAGAGGGATGCTCATTCAGAAGAAATGGAGATTGATTAAGTTGCTCAAATTTTCTCAGAATGTTATGTTGGTAGAATGAATTCTGGTAAAAGATATTTTAATTTTGTTTAGTTTAAATTGAATGTTGGATATAGAAGTTTGATTTCGACGTTATTTTGTTGCCAGAAGAACATCCGTCTTTTAACATATATGATAGCGCATGTCATCAACTTTTACAGTAGTTTATATATAAAATTGGGTTCTCTAGTATCAATTATTTACTCTCATGTCTATTTGGCTTTGTTTGAATGATAGTGCACTGCTTCATTTTTCAACTTGACTGTGTATCTAGTTGCATTATAGACGATGGTTTGTGAAACATGCTTGACTGTGTGTCTAACGACATTCTACGTCTATAACATGTGTGGTTCACACTTACTGCCATGTTCGCTACCTAGATATATAGAAAACACATTACAAGGAATCTGTTTGATAGTTTATCTAGTTAACCGATAAGCGATAATGTCAGCACACCATTCACATTACTCGTTATAAGGATAATGTTGTATATTAGTGAGTTGGCTTTTGTTTATACAAATTATATTCATGTTGATGTTAGTACAATAATTTGATGTTTGTATTCACCGTGTTTTTCCCCTCTAGGTATATGTAAGTATTTTTTTTTGTAAAATCTTAGTTATTCTTGTCTAGGAGTTTCACTGTTGATGATTGTTTAAGTTTTGTATATGATATGATGATATCTATGGAAATGAATACGAAATTGGATGAGAGGATATACTATTGTGCTCTGTGAGCATGAACAAACTCAGCAGCAACATAAATTAGGATTTGAAGTTATTTTAATTTGATGTTTGCATTCACTATGCATAATGATACTCCTACCATCTTACTGGTACGTTTCTAGTTTATCTGATTGTTGGTGATCTATATAGTTGGTTAAACGTTCTAAGCGGGAGAGATTTTGGCAAAAACTCTGGTGAAAATCTTCATTTTTAAGTGGTGTCATATTCCATTACCTTGGGGAGATGTGCTGTGGCCATTGCCTCTTAAGACTACAATGGCCATGAGACGTATATTTTGTCATGATGTTTTTAACAAACAGTAGTTTAGATGCACATGAGGATATATGATATAAGGAACACCATCTTTCGGGACTGAATGGCTTAACGCTTTGGTGACATAGTCTTCAATTCTGAGGCTTATAACTTAGATTTCATTGTCCATGTTCTATATAAATTGTTGAGCTTGTACGTTTAGTTACTGCTACATGGGAGGTACTTAGTTGAAAGAGGGTTATCAAATCCATAGAAATTAGAATCTGGACATGGGAGGTACTCAGTTGCAAGAGGGTTATCAAATCCATATAAACTAAAATCTGGATTTGCAACCCACATGGATCTGAGTATATTCCTTGTGTTGTATGCCTGCAGTATAGACAGTATAGTGTGATAATTGTGCATTAGACATCGAAGTAGCATATTTAGGCATACTTCTGCCACTTGAGTCACCCCTAACTTAAATCATACTAAATCATGTAATCACTTCTATCTCAAATTATGCAATTCTTGCACAGAAAATTAAGTTAAATGTAAGGTCATGTAATTCTACTAGCTCATGCCATGGGGTGGAAATATTTGTTTTTTACTTAATGTCCTTTGGATAATCTGTTTTGGATACTCTCTTTAAAGATTTTTCAGTAGAATGTGAAATTGATTTTGAAAAGACGAGGGTACCCAAATACACCACAATATTTTTGTTTCAGCCTATAAGTCCTCTACCGAATGTGATCGTCTATGGACATAGTCGATATAATATGATAATTTGGTTCATACTTCGTGTGATTGTGTACGAATACGAGATCAAGACAATACAACAACAAGATAACCTGTGTGCTTGACTATGGATACAAGATCGAGATAATGCAACAACGAAGTGTGTTCCTTGATAATAGGTTCGGTAATAACCAAACTCTATAGGATCACTATCAAGTAATGCGGAGTTAACGTATATGTGTATTTTACTTTATTATAATAAACAATTAGAGATATTTTGTAAAAGGGTCGTATGTTTATGGTCTAATTAGAGTCTGGGTCGTAAAACATGACGTTAATGCATTAGGGTCGAAGACTAACCAAAGACTATTAGAAAACCGTTAGTTGATATTTTTCTATTAACCAAAGGCCTTGACTGTCAATTGACTAGCATATGACAGTTTAAGTATTCGATAATTTCAATCTCTGGTCCATTTCATCTTCTCCCTTGCCTTTGATATGACAATGCTACATATCTATCCATTATTCGAAAGATTTCTTTTTTAGATTTCCTATCATTGCAAGAGTATGAACACCGATAGACAAGACGGTTGTCAAGCTTCCTTTGATTGAAGAAAATGTTATATAAATCTCACTGAACTAAATTTAACTTGAGTTGAAAAGGAAATTTATCGATGGTATACTAATTTGAGAAGAAAGGTTGACAATAGTATAAAGATTACGGTGTCATACAACAACACCCATTATTGGATTCAAGTGAACCAAATTCTCAGCATTATGCACCCGTTATACCCATAAAAAGTTAATGTCCACTAAGCTTTGATGTCGTACAGCAGCCATCAAGTTAAAAGTGTACCAAAAACAAATTCTTTTTCTCTCCACGAATATGGATCAGTCATTGCATAATTAAAACAATCAAAACTGAAAATGAAGTTCTTAGTATTGTAGTATGTGAAAAGATTTCTTATATTGAAGTTACGGAAACTAATTGGATTTTCCTGTGAAGAAAATAAAACATTTCCAACACTTCAGGCCGATGAATGTGAAATGAACAAAACCATAGAAACCTTTCTATCTCTCGGATGTCAACAATGAAGTAAGAAAACTAAGCGAGTTCTCCACTTTCTCTTTTTTATCCATGCTCCATTATCTTGCACTCAAGACGTTTGATGAAATGTGTGTGTTGATGTATAACTCGGTTAACCATTTAACTTGGATTAGGATATTAATGTCATATGCCTATTTTATAAGGGTATTTCAGTAAAAAAGTTGGACGGTCAACTTTAGTCTACGACCATAACGCATTAACGGCATGTTCTACGATCCAGACCCTAATTAGACTATAAACTTACGACCCTTTTACAAAATATCTCAAACAATTATAATGCGGAAATCAAAGTAAAAGACCCAGCAAGATTTTGTTAACGAGGAACCCGTAAATACAGAAAAACCTCGGGACCTAGTCCAGTTTTGAATACTCTCGGAATTAAGCCGTTATACAAAATCTAATACCAACTTCGTATAGTTGATACTAAGCAGACTACCCCGACCTACTTAGTTCCCTCAGTATCCCTGCGCCTTCGACTTCTAGAGTCACGCACGTGAATTGCAAGTCCTTTGGATTGTATTCTAAACAGTAAGGGAAGAATCTGTTTAGATGAGTGGTTGACAAAGGCTCTTCCGTTTAATCTAATAAAATCCTTTGTCTGGTTAGATCAATCTAACTTTAACTACCGAAATAGTCAAGTATAGATTCGCACTCAATCAATATAGATATCAAAGATATATATATATATATATATATATATATATATATAGAATGTGGATCTCACACAACTAATCAATCAAATAAATCTGATTCTAGTTGGATCGTAGACGATCAAGGCTTGTGCACACAATTCACAAGATACGAAAACCAATAAGAAATCTTCTTCATCTTTAATCTTCTTTAATCTTCAATAACCTGCACAACACCACTTGAATCTCTTGTGATCAATCGCGCACAGAACGGAGTCTGTTAATAATGGATTATCACAAGATGTTTTTAGATCTAACAACAGTTGTAAAGATCCCGTCGATACTCTGATCTAGTTTGAGAGAATCTTATATCAGAAGAAAAGATTCTCAATCATAAACAAACTAGATGCAATCAAAGTTTCAAAAACCGTTAGTCAATCAAATCAATCGAAAACTAATAACACTGCAATTATCTAGTATCCTACCAATGGTACTCGTAGAGCTTCTTGATCCCAAAGAAGTCTTTAAACGGGCGATCGTAAGAGATTTCACCTAATTAGGATACTTCCCTCTCCGAATAGACGGCTCCACCAGGAACAACAAGAAAATGAAGTTTTCCTGGATCTGAGGATAATTTGCTAGAAATGCAAACTTAGGTATTTGTACACCAAGGATGTTTGGACACGACGAAATTTCCAAAACCGAAAATATTCTCAAGATATGCAATGATGGGAAAATTCAGTTTTCCTAATTCCAATAAATGCTTGTCCAAAATTTCAGAAATCTCTCAATAGAAAATCTCCAATTAGTAAATGCACGTTACTAATTTTTATTTTCTAGAGATATACATTAGTTGATGGTAATTAAAGCATATAAAACCAAAAACTTTAATTAAAAGATTCTTAATTTATTTCGGCAGATAATCACCTTGAGTACTAAGGAATATCTTTGAACAATAAATGATAAGAATTACTGCTCGTGTTCAAAGTATGTTGACATCTTTTCACTGAAAATCCTTATTTCATATTTACATGGATTTGCATTCTTGGAATTGGTTATACCACACTTCCAAACAAGTTTAGAATTGGTTCACCTGTTTTTTAAGACTACTATGTGATTGATCAAATACTAAATCACATACGTGGGTTCAATCGGTTCTACCAATCACTAGTATCGATTATACCTAAATATGGAAACACTTGTGATCGGTCACACCTATCACTAGGATCGGTTACACCAGTTACAAGGATCAGTTCCATCTACACATGGTATTACTTGTGATCGGTCACACCAGTTACCAGAACCAGTTACATTAATTACAAGGATCGGTCACACAAATTACTAGGATCGGTCACACCAATTAAAAGGATCGATCATACCATCACACGGTGATTACTTAGGATCGGTTACACCAATTAACAAAAACCAGTCATACCAAATCATAATTCAGGCATTGTGATTAGTTATACCAAGATACATAACCTAAGTTAAGATCGGTTCTTCCATCTCACACATATTGGTCATCCAAAGATTTGCAATGAATACCCGGACCAATAAGCCTGATGATTTCCCTTTCGATCTACGAAACAAGTTCATGAATGCACTTCCTTTAAACAAATGTAAAACATTGTTTCCTAGGATGAAACCTTCACCATAACCCATTCACATAATCATAACAATACATACAAGATTATGTCGATGTCATATCTACGAAGTTCAAAAGATAAACGTTATACTTCGTAGTATAATTCCCTAATACTATGATTATACTATTATGATCATGTCGCATCACTAGAGTAATATACAATATGTACAGTATATACAGTTTCGCAGTTATGTTTTCAATATAGCACGACTTGAAAGATACTTTAGAAATGAAACAATTCAAGCCAATATTACTAACCTCAAGTGGAAGGATGATGTCGTCGTTGTAGTTCGCTACCTCTTCACATCCTTAGGGTCTTCGGAGTAATACTTGTATATCTCAACATTCATAGACTTTATAGTCTAACCTAGATGAAGTTGACTCTAGTATTTAATCAAGCGACTCTAGATGAGTTTTGATACTAAAATATGACAACCAAACTTGACATACCAACGCTTGGTGAGTTCAACCGAGCTATGCTCTAACAGATTTTAGTTGTTTAGGCGGGACTTGTAATTGTTACTGAATGAGCTCAATTTTGTGGTTGAATCCCCACTTCTTTGTGTTGAGATTGTGTTGAAAGGACATGAGCAATGGAAATGTGTAACACTTGAAATGAAAAACTAAATTTGGTGGAGTTCTGAAATTATGAATTGCCCAAATTTGCAAATGAAAAATGTAGGATGGGGTTGTTTTGTGTAGAACAAAGGTGTACACTTTCTTCTGAAGTGTCGGAAAAACAACATAGAGAATCTAGGGTTTTGGTTTTCACTAAATTTTGTTGCCAGGACAACGCCCCATCTTGACATATATGGTAGCACACTCAATCATCTTTTGCAGTGGTTTATATATAAAACTGGGCTTCTAGTATCAGTTATTCACTGTTATGTCTATTTTGAAGTATGAGGAACTTCAGTAGAATGAGCCTGAAAGTTGTTGACGTGATAATTTATGAAACATAGTTGAATGTTTATCTAGTTGCATACCACGTCTATATTAGTTCACATTTGCTGCCATCATCTTTATCTAGACGTATAGAATGCACATTGTATTATTATGAAATTACTTGGGGTATTGTATAACATGTTTGAATGCGTCTCTAGTTAACTGATCATATAAGTACATCACTCAGATTACTTTTCATCATAAGGTTAGTGTTATATTAGTGAGTTGACTGTTGTTTATAAGTTTTTGATACTTGGTTTGATGTTAGTTTCATCTATCACGTATTGCAATATAGAACAAAGCTGTGGACTGTTTTCGAGGTTTTTTAATTGTTGATATGAAATGGCATCTGAACTCTGCCTTTTCTGTCAATTGTAAAACTACATTAGATGCTTCTTTACCTGGGAGGGGTGACATATCCTTATTAGGGTAATCTAGAGAATGCACATCCACCGCAACTAACATTTATAGGCAATGTCACCTCATGAGGTGAGGAAAGATTGGTTTTATATATGGCACGATGACCTGACTGATTGTTCTAACATGTTGCCATTCACTAATTTGATGTCCCATGAAGAATAAGGGAAGGTGGTTAATATTGTTATTATTTGTGATCCCAATGCTTTTGTCATGTTACGATGCCTAAGTCGTTTATTACTCGTTTACATTATTTTTTGGCCTTCTCCAGTTGTAGTTTTGCAGATGTATGTGAATGTCCATCCCTTTTCATATTACTTGAACCAACTTAAAAGAATTACAATAATATAATACTAATAATAAGATATCCTCCTTTAAAAACTAGCCAATACTATAGATTAGGATGGGAAGTGATCTCGATGCCTTTAATTAGGAGAACAATAAATCGTTTTGTCTAGCGCAAAGATTTCGATACTTTTTTATTCATAGTGCACCAAAATGTTAAGGGGCACATCAACTGCATTTATTCCTGCATGATGTGTTACTTTTAATACTGGAGATTTTTTGTAAATCGATAAACTAAGATTTCCACAAAAGAAGATGCTTTACATTTCTTACTGACTTAGACATGACATATGAGCCATCAAGTAAAACTGACTTGGTGGGAATAGCAACATTGAATGGTTTAGTCAATCTATAAAAGATCACCTTAAAGAATAAACATCATTCAGCACTGGTGGTCTAGTGGTAGAATAGTATTTGGCCAAAGGTGCATGTCACCTTAGGATTTGATAATATTGCACGAGTAGAATTTGATTTATTGTATGTCCTCAAGAACAAGTGCCATAGGCACGTCGTTGACATTGACGCGAATGCTTGCCTCTTTTTTTCTTCTCTTTTGTTATTGCCCCTTTGTGCATATAATCTTATTATAAGTAATACGTTTCTCATTATCAAAACGAAAAGTCTAAAAACATGGTACTTAGTATTACATATATGTATTTACGAGTAACTGGATACTTATTTGTTAAAGCATCAAATGGACTTAATAACGGAGAAGGGTCAGTACATTTTATTTTCCTGAGACCACCGTTGTGCAGAAGCTTTTGAATCCAAAAAATAAACAAAAAAGATAGCGTATTGAATAGAAGGAGTGTCCGTCTTTAATTTTGAATAAATATGGTAGATAAATTTGCCAGAAGATATGGTATTAGGATTCAGAGAGCGATGAAGTCTGGTGCTCCACTGAAAGCGTATTGAGTTGAAGGAGTTTCCCTTTACTTTAGTTTTGAGTAAAGATGGTAAATAAATTTTCCAGAAGCCATTTCATGAATTGCATTACATCTTTCATTACTTCCTTGAGCTGGGCTAACTCTGAATAAGGATATACAACACTATCTCATAATATTGCATGTGTTAAGTAACTTTTCTTGTCTCCGCCATGTTGGCGCTACATCGTCGGAATGTGCGCTCCATCATCCAGGCCGATGATTACAGTATTGAGCAATCTTTGCGCTTCACTGTTGGGACCGGTTATACTTGGCCATTATGCCAAAGTGATCGGCCAGCCACTATGACCAAGCTGGACGTCCCTTAAATATTCTCTACTTATAAAGTATGGAAACCTATTAGAAAAAGTTTCATTGATTTATTAAAACAAATTGCATCTATACTTTCCTTCTCACTCAGGCCAACAGCCAACAAAATACCCCATCATGGTTGATTAATCCGTTTTGCTCATAACTTCTCTGAACGGTCTCAGAATGATCTCAATCTTTTCGCGTTGACTCCACATTTCAATTCTCTACAAAATGGTGAGAAGAAATCATTTATTTGGTTGAGTTTTATTCTTCCATTGTCCCTTTCTCCATTTCGGTCGGTCACATTTCCAAGGTGGCCGGCCACTTCGGCACTATGCCAAAATGGCCTGCCACTATGACCAAGATTATAACGGACCGGTGAATTTTCCCTTCTAGCGGGCTGGGTTTCAACCCGTACAGCAAGGTTAAACTCCGGTCGCGCCACTCAAAAGATTAAATGATACGTAAAAATAATATACATAACGAAACAGGGAAGTTTATTTGAGATTAAGTATTAAATGGAAATGTATATGAGCACAAAGAAAATTTAAACAAAAATGTAGACTCAACGTTGATATCAGTCTTAAATCCAAATCATAACGTTAAATTACAAAGGTTTAGAATCTCCTATTATGCTCCGTAGTTAAAACAAGACCAATTACCATCCATACTAGTATTTGTGGTTAGCATTTTGAAAAACTTAGTACTACACACACAGTAGGAATTCAGAAGAAAGCGGCACATAAGACAAGGCCGAGCACACATAAGAAATACGCGTAAATTTTTTGGCACAGCTTAACATCAAAGTAGATACTAAGGCATTTTAAGAAAGTCAAATATTTAATAATAAATTACACTTGATATGAAGAGTTTAAAACTACCCTCTATACTCAGGTGGTATAATATTGTGCCCACGAACCATTTGAAGCTAGATAATTCTTATGGAATCAAGATAAATAAAATTCAAATTTAGCTAAATCAAGTGTATAAGAGTCTACACTACCCTCCTAATTTTCAATCTAAAATGCTCAAGTTAATAAAAACATCTTATCATCTGCTATTTATGAGTCACATTTAGACATTTCAAGCACCCAGTTATAAGTGTAGTCTAGGCAAATCCAAATGAAATACGAATGTAAAATCAGTAGGTGACGCTAAATGATGATCTTGTATTGTTTAAAACTATAGAACTCTCATTTTGTTGTATAAGAGTTATGATACATAAGAGGTACGTATACTTTTCCAATATTTTAACATCTTTGTTTCTTCTTTTTGGGATTATTGATTTAACTGCCTCTTAATAACTGTGTTCTCAACTGTTAGATTTTGATGAGTGCCCTGAACCACTTTCTACAAGCTTACTGCTTGTTTGTCAGTTTTGTTTGTTGTAAATTCGTGATGGCTAAACTGATTTTTGCATGGTATGATTTTTACAATCCTTTTAGCTTCAAATATCCTTGTGGGCATTTTGTTAGATCAACTAAAAATGATGGACTGTTTTCATCCCATGTTTTGTATACGAAGCTTAATTTAAATCCAATATCTTGAATTGTTAACTTACATTTTTGTGTGTATATAACAAGATGATTTTATGGCATTTTTTTTACTACTACAAAATAATTAGAAAATGGGTTATGTGATGTTGCGATACATTTTTTGTGTCTTTCAAATTGCGAGTCTCGCTTCTCCTTGTTGCTAGATTTCTGAAGTAGAGGTTTATTTCATTTTTATTTTATTTTTCCGAGCGACGTGATGGGAGGTTTGTGCTTGCCAGTCGAGTCGGATTCTGATACAGCGGAAGACAAAATCCCATGTCCATTACAGTTGGTAATCAGAGCAAAGGTTCCGACTTATCGGGATTGTGTTTTGTTTTCATGTTTACTAAATAGTTGAGTTTCAACAGATTCACATACAGTGACATGTTTTGATTTTGGTAAAAATCGTAGAAATATTCTGGTATGTCGCATTTAAGTCTGTATTCAGCGAACTTTTAGCGTTTGAAAGTTAGTATTTTGTAAGCTTATGATATTGTATATCACAGGGATATCTGGGTAGTTAGTTTTTGTTTTAGTCCCATGTCCTTTTTGCTTTATTTTGCTGTTGGGATCTCTTATAAATGAAACTTGGTGGTCAAATGAAAGGAAGGTCTGGCCTTCAGGTGTCTAAAGTACCGAATACATGGTTCATATCTTGCTGGAAAATATAAACATGCACATGTTTTGTTTATACATTACTACCACTTCAGATTTTTCTATCTTAAGTTATTGCTAGTTCAATTAATGTAAAATTAGTAGGTGACGCTAAGTGATGATCTTGTATTGTTTAAAACTATAGAACTCTCATTTTGCTGTATAAGAGTTATGATACATAAGATGTACGTATACTTTTCCAATATTTTAACATATTTGTTTCTTCTTTTTGGGATTATTGATTTAACTGCCTCTTAATAACTGTGTTCTCAACTGTTAGATTTTGATGAATGCCCTGAACCACTTTCTCCAAGCTTACTGCTTGTTGGTCAGTTTTATTTGTTGTAAATTCGTTATGGCTAAAATGATTTTTGCATGGTATGATTTTTACAATCCTTTTAGCTTCAAATATCCTTGTTGGCATTTTGTTAGATCAATTAAAAATGATGGATTGTTTTCATCCCATGTTTTGTATACGAAGCTTAATTTAAATTTAATGTCTTGAACTGTTAACTTACATTTTTGTGTGTATATAACAAGATGATTTTATGACATTTTTTTACTACTACAAAATAATTAGAAAATGGATTCTGTGCTGTTGCGATACATTTTTTGTGTCTTTCAAATTGCGAGTCTCGCTTCTCCTTGTTGCTAGATTTCTGAAGTAGAGGTTTATTTCATTTTTATTTTATTTTTCCTAGCGACGTGATGGGAGGTTTGTGCTTTCCAGTCGAGTCGGATTCTGATACAGCGGAATCCAAAATCCCCTGTCCATTACAAAGATGGTCTCCCTCAAGTATTCTCTACTTATAGAGTTTGGAAACTTAATGGAAAATTTAATATATAAGAATAATAATTAATATAAGGATGGTCATCCACAATCACCAAAGTGGCTGGTCACTTTGGTATAATGGTCAGCCACTATTACCAAGATGGACGTCCCTTAAATATTCTCTACATATAGAGTTTGGAAACCTATTGGAAAAATAATATACAAGAATAATAACTAATATAAGGATGGTCATCCACAATCACCAAATTGGTCGTCCAATATGCCAAAGTGGCCAGCCACTATGACCAAGATGGACATCCCTCAAAAGATTCTCTACTTGTAGAGTTTGGAAACCTATTGAAAAAAGTTTCATCGATTTAATAAACCAAATTGCAGATATACTTTTCTCCTCTCCCAGGCCAACAATCAACAAAAAAACCATCATGGTTGATTAACCCGTTTTGCTCATAACTTCTTCGGATAACCTCAAAATAACCTCAACCTTTCCGCGTTGACTCCATATTTCAATTATCTACAAAATGGTGAGAAGAAATCATTTATTTGGTTGAGTTATATTATTTTGTTGTCCTTTATACATTAGGGTCGGACACATTCGCAAGGTGACCGACCACTTTGGCATAGATGGTATGCCTCAAGTATTCTCTACTTATAAAGTTTGGAAACCTATTGTAAAAATTAATATATAGAATAGTAACTAATATAAGGATGGTCATCCACAATCACCACGGTGGCCGGCCACATTGGCATAGTGGCCAGCCACTATGACCGTGATAGACGTCCCTCAAATATTCTCTACTTATATAGTTTGGAAACCTATTGGAAAAATTAATATAAAAAAAATAATAACTAATATAAGGATGGTCATCCACAATCACCAAGGTGGCCGACCATTATGCCAAAGTGGTCGTCCATTATGCCAAAGTGGCCAGCCACTATGACCAAGATGGACGTCCCTCAAATATTCTCTACTTATAGTGTTTGGAAACCTATTGGAAAAAGTTTTATTGATTTATTAAACCAAATTGCAGATATACTATCCTACTCGCCCTGGACAACGGCCAACAAAAAACCCCATCATGGCTGATTAACCCGTTTTACTCATAACTAATCCGGACGGCCTCAGAATGACCTCAATCTTTTCGCATGGACTCCATATTTCAATTTCTACAAAATGGTGAGAAGAAATTATTTAATTAGTTGATTTTTAGTTTTATATTGTCCCTTTGTCCATTAAGATCAGTCACATACCCAAGGTGGTCTCCCTCAAGTATTCTCTACTTATAGAGTTGAAAAACTATTGGAAAAATTAATATACAAGAAGAATAACTATTATAAGGATGGTCAACCACAATCACCAAGGTGGCCAGCCACTATGTCGAAGTGGTCGACCACTATATGCCAAAGTGGCCAGCCACCATGACTAAGATGGACGTCCCTCATATATTTCTACTTATAGCGACTGGAAGCCTATTGAAAAACGTTTCATTGATTTATTAAACCATATTGCATCTATACTTTCCTACTCGCCTAGGACAACAGCTAGAAAAAAACCATCATGGTTGATTAACCCGTTTTGCTCAGAACTTCTTTGGACAGTCTCAGAATGACCTAATATTTTCTCGTTGAGTCAATATTTCAATTCTCTACAAAATGATGAGAAAAAATCATTTGATTTTTTAGTTTTTTTCTTCCATTGGACCTTCTCCATTAGGGTCGGTCACATTCCCAAGGTGGCCAACCACTACGGCATTGTACCAAAGTGGCAGACCACTGTGACCAAGATGGTCTACCTCATTATTCTCTATTTATAGAGTTTAAAAAGCTATTTAAAAAATTAATATACAAGAATAATAATTAATATAAGGATGGTAATCCACAATTACCAAGGTGGTCGACCATTATGCCAAAGTGGCCATCCACTATGACCAAGATGGGCGTCTCTCAAATATTCTCCACTTACAGAGTTTGGAAACCTATTGAAAAAAGTTTCATTGATTTATAAAAACAAATTTAAGCTATACTTTCCTACTCGCCCAGGCCCACAAAATAAAATAACCCATCATGGTTGATTAACCTGTTTTGCTCATAACTTCTCTTGACGACCTCAGAATGACCTCAATCTTTTCGCGATGACTCCATATTTCAATTATCCACAAAATGGTGAGAAGAAATCATTTATTTGGTTGAGTTTTATTCTTCCATTATCCCTTTGTCCATTATGGTCGGCCGCATTCCCAAGGTGGCTGGCCACTTCGGCATTGTACCAAAGTGGTCGACCATTATGACCAAGATGGTCTCCCTCATGTATTCTCTACATATAGAGTTTGGAAACCTATTGGAAAAATTAACATACAAGAATAATAACCAGTATCAGGATTGTCATCCACAATCACCAAGGTGGCCGGCCACTTTGGCATAATGGCCAGCAACTATGACCAAGATGGACGTCCCTCATATATTGTCTACTCATTGAGTTTGGAAACCTATTGGAAAAATTAATATAAAAAAATAATAACTAATATAGGGATGGTCATCTACAATCACCAAGGTGGCCGACCATAATGCCAAAGTGATCGTCCATTATGCCAAAGTGGCCAGCCACTATGACCAAGATGGACGTCCCTCAAATATTCTCTACTTATAGAGTTTGGAAACCTATTGGTAAAAGTTTTAATGATTTATTAAACCAAATTGCAGATATACTTTCCTACTCGCCCTGGACAACGGCCAACAAAAAACCCCATCATGGTTGATTAACCCGTTTTACTCATAACTAATCCGGACGGCCTCAGAATGACCTCAATCTTTTCGCATGGACTCCATATTTCAATTTCTACAAAATGGTGAGAAGAAATTATTTAATTAGTTGAGTTTTAGTTTTATATTGTCCCTTTGTCCATTAAGATCACTCACATACCCAAGGTGGTCTCCCTCAAGTATTCTCTACTTATAGAGTTGAAAAACTATTGGAAAAATTAATATACAAGAAGAATAACTATTATAAGGATGGTCAACCACAATCACCAAGGTGGCCAGCCACTATGCCGAAGTGGTCGACCACTATATGCCAAAGTGGCCAGCCACCATGACTAAGATGGACGTCCCTCATATATTTCTACTTATAGCGACTGGAAGCCTATTGAAAAACGTTTCATTGATTTATTAAACCATATTGCATCTATACTTTCCTACTCGCCTAGGACAACGGCTAGAAAAAAACCATCATGGTTGATTAACCCGTTTTGCTCAGAACTTCTTTGGACAGTCTCAGAATGACCTAATATTTTCTCGTTGAGTCAATATTTCAATTCTCTACAAAATGGTGAGAAAAAATCATTTGTTTTTTTTAGTTTTTTTCTTCCATTGGACCTTCTCCATTAGGGTCGGTCACATTCCCAAGGTGGCCAACCACTACGGCATTGTACCAAAGTGGCAGACCACTATGACCAAGATGGTCTACCTCAGTATTCTCCATTTATAGCGTTTAAAAAGCTATTTAAAAAATTAATATACAAGAATAATAACTAATATAAGGATGGTAATCCACAATTACCAAGGTGGTCGACCATTATGCCAAAGTGGCCAGCCACTATGACCAAGATGGGCGTCTCTCAAATATTCTCCACTTACAGAGTTTGGAAACCTATTGAAAAAAGTTTCATTGATTTATAAAAACAAATTTAAGCTATACTTTCCTACTCGCCCAGGCCGACAAAATAAAATAACCCATCATGGTTGATTAACCTGTTTTGCTCATAACTTCTCTTGACGACCTCAGAATGACCTCAATCTTTTCGCGATGACTCCATATTTCAATTCTCCACAAAATGGTGAGAAGAAATCATTTATTTGGTTGAGTTTTATTCTTCCGTTATCCCTTTGTCCATTATGGTCGGCCACATTCCCAAGGTGGCCGGCCACTTCGGCATTGTACCAAAGTGGTCGACCATTATGACCAAGATGGTCTCCCTCATGTATTCTTTACTTATAGAGTTTGGAAACCTATTGGAAAAATTAACATACAAGAATAATAACCAATATCAGGATTGTCATCCACAATCACCAAGGTGGCCGGCCACTTTGGCATAATGGCCAGCAACTGTGACCAAGATGGACGTCCCTCATATATTGTCTACTTATTGAGTTTGGAAACCTATTGGGAAAATTAATATACAAGAATAATAACTAATATAAGGATGGTCATCCACAATCACTCAGGTGTTCGGCTACAATACCAATGTGGTCGGCCATTATGCCAAAGTGGCCAGTCACTATGACCAAGATGGACGTCCCTCAAGTATTCTCTACTTATAGATTTTGGAAAACTATTGGAAAAGGTTTCATTAATTTATTAAACCAAACAACGATGGAGATATTATGAGTATCACTGGCGTCACCGAACCCATCGTGCGATTTACATAATTACTTCTTCAACGGTTATTTCCCCCTGTTGGTTCTTATATATACGTCCTTGTACTTATTCAATTTACCCACACCTACTTCTACATATATTTTACCAATTTTTCTATCTGTATTCTCAATTTTAAATTTCATAATCATCAATCGCGAGATCGGTTCCTATATAAACGCCTTTGTGCTTATTCAAATTATTCACACCTACTTCTACATATATTTTACCAATTTCTCTATATGTATTTTCAATTTTAAATTTCATAATCATAAATGGCGAGATCCAATGAAGAGAGGACTGTTCTTATGAATCGGTTTAGATTACAGCAAGAAATGCATCAAAGGAGGTTGCAAGAACTTGACAATGAGGAAGCTAAAGATAATAAATTAATCGACACTTTGATGCTCGTACATACGGGCCAAATACTTAGAGTTCCAGAGCCACAAGAAGTATTGTCATGAAGATATACATATCGAGGGAGGGAATTTTACCACTAGAAGCTGATGCACGATTATTTTCTTCCCAATTGTGTGTACTCTGATCAAGATTTCCAACGTCGATTCTGCATGCCCCGGCATCTGGTGAAAAAATATTATTGAAGAGCTTTGTCGAGTAGAACCTCTATAATTATCAGTTTGATGCACTGAATATTAGAGGTCATAGTCATGAACAAATTTACTTCGGTTTTAAGGATTCTAGGTTATGGAAAACCAGCGGATGCGAATGATGAGTACCTTTATATGGGAAAAACAACTTCATTCACTTGTCTTTCATTGTTTTGCGAGGTAATAATTAATCATTTTGGTCGAACATATTTACGAAATCCAGTCGAGGAAGATGTTAGGCAAATATTGAGGGAGAATGAAGATGGGGATTCCCAGGAATGTTATATAGTCTTGATTGTATGCATTGGGTATGGAAAGTATGCCCTATTTATTGGGCCGCTCAATATAAGGATCATTATCTGAAACCAACTGTTATCCTTGTAGTTGTTGCTTCTTATGATTGTTGAATATTTCATGCTTTTTTTTGTCTTCCGGGTTCACAAAATGATACTTCCTCCGTCTAGATTTAGTTGATAAAATTGTGTTTTGCACGGATTAAGAAATAAATAGAGAATAATGTTAGTGTTTGGTTCAATAATTAATTATTTGTAAAATTGTATTTTCCACGGGTTCACAAAATGATACTTCGCAAAATGTTTTTTCCACAAACATCCTTAACTATAATTAATTATTTGGATAATTAATTGGGTTATTTGGTTTTTGGTACTTACATTTTATCTAATGTTAGTGTTTGGTCTAACTTTTGTCCAACTTAGGGTTTGGTACTTGGAAATAACGTTGACCTTTGTTGACCGTTAAATCTTGGCTTTTGTTTAGTAATTATTCAAAAATAATAAATAAAATTTATTTAGTTAACAGTGTTAACATGGCCGTCATCGTGGAGAACCCTAATTGATGTTCTCCTGCAAATTGAAACTCTCTAAACTGATTTAGATTGAAACTAATTACATCATTAACCGATAGACACCACCGTCACCAAACTACAAAAACCACCATCAAGCTATAAAGATCATCACCACTCAATATTTTTCAGCATTCAGAACAACTACGAAGACCCCTGTCACTCTTATAGTGTTCATCATCATCATTCAAAAATCGAAATTGAGGAAACAAAACTCTCTAATTGTAATTGACAATGAAAATTAAATACAATTAAGGGAATTGAGTACAACCCTAACAAACCCAATTCACAAACCACAACAACAGATTCAACGTAAACCCAAAGTTGAGAAATTGATTCAATACATGAACAAAATCAACATTCTTTACTACCGAAATTGGGGAAACAAAAATAAAAAACAAAACTGAATTGAATCAATTTTATTGTTAACCAAAACTGAAACCCAAAGAAGAATCAAAACCCCAACTGAACACAAATTTTACCGTAACTAAATCCTAATCATCTCTGGAAAACGATTATATAACCTCTGTTTGGTTTCTTCTTTAATTAAAATCTCCAAAATCAAACCCTAGATTCTAAATCTCTGCCACAATAGTGTTTTTCATCGTTTGATGAAATTAAAGCAAAACTTGATATGTCTATATGATGGGTTTCAACAAAAAGAAAGAAAAAAATTAACAGTGGAGAAGAAAGAGAACTGAGAGGTGATAGCAGAGACGGACAACTACGGCGAGAAAGAGTTCATAGTTCGTGAAAAACAGGAAAAAAATCGTTTGGTCTTTTTTTAGGTGGTCCCAAGTCAGTTTGGTCCTTTCAGAAATCACCTTTTCCATTTGGTCCAAAGTTATTTAAAAATATTAAATTGACCAAAGTACCCTTCCGTCTTAATTCCTACTTATTTTTTATAGCAGTTCATTCTGTCTGATGAACTCCGGAGTTCATTCCTTCAAATGAACTCCTAATAAAACCAAACTAAATTTCCTACTTATTTTTTGTGCAGAGTTCATTCTGTCCGATGAACTCCTGAGTTCATTCCTTCAAATGAACTCCTAATAAAACCAAACTAAATTTCCTACTTATTTTTTTGTGCGGAGTTCATTCTGTTTGATAAACTCCGGAGTTCATTCCTTCAAATGAACTCCTCCTAAAAAACAGAGTTCATCTTCAACACGAGTTCATTCTTTACATGAACACCTAGTAATTCAAGATATAAAAACAGAGTTCATTCTTTATATGAACCCAAATCTTCAACAACAACTGGGAAAGAAGAAATAGAGTTCATTCCATAAATGAACTTCGCCATCACCAGCAACAACTCATCTTCATCATCTTCATCGTGTCCATCATCAACAACAACAACAGAGACAAAAAAACATCAAAATCTTCATCACAAACAAGAGTTCATTCCAGAAATGAACTTCGTCATCTTCATCTTCTTCATCACCAGCAGCAACTCATCTTCATAATCTTCATCGTCTCTATCATCAGCAGTAACAACATAGACGAAAAAATATCAAAATCTTCATCACAAACCAGAGTTCGTTCTAGAAATGAACTTCGTCATCTTCATCTTCTTCATCAGCAGAAGCAACTCATCTTCTTCATCTTTATCGTCTCCATCATCAGCAGCAACAACAAAGACGAAAAAACATCCAAAATCTTCATCACAAATTCTCGTCGACGTCTTCATCGTATCTACCATTTTCAACAACAACAACAACAAAAAATAGAAGAAAGAAAACATAAATCTTTATCGTTCATCGTCTTCTTCATTTTAAACACAATAGTCTTCATCATATTCAAACACCAGCAGCAAAAACAAAAGAAAAATAAAATCAAGAACAAAGAGAAACTAAATCTGAAACTAGGAGAGAGAAAGAGAAAAAAAAAAAGAAAAAAAAAATGATTTCTTTTGTTTTAAGAAATTCCTATATATATATAGATCTGAAAGGGTATTTCTGCCACTACAAGATGACAATTACACCATCCACGACGTCACCTAAGGACCAAACTGTAATATATATTTTGAAAATGGACCAAACAGACAGTTGACTCAGTCAACTAGACCAAAGTCTCTCTAATATATTATTTCTAGGACGTATTGGTATTTCCTACAAAAAATATAAGCTCGTTGGGTTTTGACCGGTGTGACTCGTCAAAAAAGGTTTGGACTTGGTTAGTCATTGTTACTAAAGTAGAAGATATTTTGGCATTCACACATATAATTAACTGAAAATTTGACTCAACGGAGTCAACGCGGGTCAACGTGAAGTCCATGTACCAAATACTAAGTTGAAAAAATGTTAGACCAAACACTAACATTGGGAAAAATGTAAGTACCAAAACCCAAATAACCCTAATTAATACTCCTTAGTTTCTAGGCACCAATTACTATGTAGGGACAAATAAGCAAAAATTAGGGGAAAATATCAATTTTATCAAGTAAATTTGGACAATATGAAAACCCAATTTTATCAACTAAACCCGGACGGAGAGATTATTAATGTTTTGCACAAGTCGACTCTGTTTGAAGATATGAAGTATGGAATTTGTCCCCAAATTCGTTTCAACATCACCGGCCATCAGTACAGTCATGGGTATTATCTTGCGGATGGTATCTACCCAAAATGGTCTACCTTAATTCAATGTTACCGTCAGCCCCTTGCCGGTGGATTGGGACGTTCATACCGACATTTTAACGAACACCAAATGGCGGCGAGGAAGGATGTGTAACGCGCTTTTGGAATTTTGAAGAGGAAGTTCATTATCATTTGTGGGATATATCGTGGTTGAGTCCTCGTGAAATGCATAAGACTACGCTCACTTGTATTATTCTTCATAACATGGTGATTCAGGAAACCCGTCGTGATAAGGAGTGGACTAACTATGAAGATGAAGATCTGAGGCCTGAGATTCAACCACAAAGAGGCGTGCCTGCAAGAAATTATGCTCAAATGACTAATTACATCTGGAACCGGAATTTGTATGACAGTTTAAGAGAAGATCTTAGAGTTAATCTTTGGGTAGAGTATGGAAGAGTGGGTGGGCGTAATTATTAAGTTATGTATTTTAGTTTAAACCGTTGTTTTATTTAAGTAGAGTGTAACAACATTTCAAATTAATCAACTTTAAATTTTCAAACTAATATTAAGAAAATGCAACAACATATTAAATTAAAATGCAACACTTCAAATTAAAACTTGAATTAATACATCAATTATCTAGAGGTTCTACTACATCGAACTCATCATCATCATCACCACCAGGTTGGTTGTTATTAAATCCAGCTTGTAGTTCAATCTGTGCTTGAATCCTGTCAAATTCGATTTGCACAGGTGTGGTTGCTGGGGGTTCATAACTGAAGTGTCAGCTTAACAAATGATATGCTTGTCATAGTCATTCACAAATTTTTCTTGGGAAGGGCGACTTTTCTTACTCTCCATGTTTTGAAATTTCCTATCAACTGCTCTTTGCTTCTCGACGGTCTTATGATATTCCATAAACTCCGCCATGTTAAATTCATCGGAGCTTCCACCTTCTTGAGATAATTTTCTAGCAAGTCTTGTTATGTTTCTTCCTATAAGTTTTTTATTAACATTATCGTTATTGAGAACTAAGTTAACGATTGAGTTTTTTGGAGTATCTGATGAAGAATTTGATGAACCTGCTGAAAATGGTGAAGAATTTGGTGTTGAGGGAGAAGAATTGTATGGTGACCTTTCAGGTACGTACTTGTTGATTAGTTGCTAATACTTCTGGATTATATTTGTTCAACGCCTTCAAAATATGATAACAACTTTCAAAAGCGAAATTATTGCCATTTTTTAGCTGTCATTCTCTACGAACATGTCTTTCAACATCACCATCCAGAAGACCACTCTCCCGGCCTCTTTTGACTTGCATTATCAATGCAACATAAGGGGCGACTTCCCTATTGATTATTATGAAGCGTCCTCAACCTTTTTGCATCACGACTATTGATGTTCATGGTTTGTTCTTCATATTTACGAAATATGTTATCCCATATGGTGTTACCATGTTGTTGTGCATCATCGATACAATATTGGGTAAAATAAACATAATTACGACAAATGCATTCATCTTCTGTGATGTTGTATTTTGTACCCCGAACTTTGACCTTTTTACCTTTACCGTTGCCTGACTTTGAGATTGTGAATCCATATTACAAGAAATTAAGAAGTGTAGAAAAGGTGTGAATGTTTTAGATTTGAAGAAGATTGAGAAATTGAGAAATTCTGTTGTGAGTTGAAATGAGATTGAAATTGGTATTTATAGATGGGAGAAATTATAGCCGTTGGATGAGGAACTGGTGAACGATGATCAAACCAGCGAGCGACAGCATGACTATCACTGGAATGACCAGTGAGCGATGTTTTGACCATATAACGATGGACACTCTATCACTTGTTAGAAACTCTGTCGTCTATGCCTAAGTGGTATTTCTGGCACATAGGCAAATATGTTTGGCAGTTTGGCATATCCATAACGGGTGCTAAAATGGTAAAATCAGCTGCGTGACATGTGCGTAGTACCTTGTTATAATTTTGACTTGCCAAAAGAAAAAAAAAGTTTCATTTCCTCCGGTAAAAAAAATGTAATGGATATGCCTAAGTGGTATTTCAGGCGTTACAGCAGCCGGTACAAGTTCAGCCATTGCGACAGAAAATGACTTCTGTAACCAATTCTATATGGAATTCGCATTCCCAAAAGGTATAAATGCAGCCCGCCAAATTTGAAACTATGATTTTAGTTTGTAATGCCAGATCCTCCTCGTCTATTCTTCTTCGATTACTACCATCCATTAGAAGACACATTTCTTCCACTCAACAAAAGCTCTCGTCTCCCCAGCTTCAAACCAGCATCTATAAATGGAATTCCATTCTCAAATCTGAATCTCCTCCTTCTCCTCTCACTGTATTCAAACAAATTTTGCAGCTGAGCATCAAGCCAAACGACCTCACCTTCTCTTTACTTCTCACCAACACTTGTTCGTCGTATTCAGAAGCACAACAGATTCATACTCACCTTATCAAATGTGGGTTTCATCGATTTGTTGTCGTGGGTACAGCTTTGCTTAATTTGTATGCAAGATATGGGTATGTTTTTTTTGCTGATCAGGTGTTTGAAGATATGCCTAACAGAGATGTTGTGTCGTGGAATGCTTTAATATGTGGATATTCATATAATGGGTATGATTCGGATGCTTTCGAATTATTTTGTGAAATGTTGATACAAGATTTTGAACCTTGTCGGGTGACGTTAGTTACTGTTATACCGTCGTGTACACGATCAGGATTACTGTTCTGTGGAAAATCTATTCATGGTTTAGGAGTTAAGGTTGGTCTTGATGTCGATTCACGGGTTCAGAATTCGCTCGTGGACATGTATGGGAAATGCAATGATTTAGATTCCGCGAGAGCTTTGTTCGAGAAGATGTCTGACAAATGTATAGTTTCCTGGAATACCATGATTTGTGCATATGCTCAAAATGGTTACTTCGACGAGGCAATGCTTGTATTTAAGCAAATGCTCAAGGAAAGCTTTAGCGCCAATTCAGTTACAATTGTGAGCCTTTTATCAGCTAATTATTCTCCGATGGATTCTACTCACTCTTATGTCATTAAAACTGGTCTTGATATGGATTCCTCTGTAACTACTTCCCTTATTTGCATGTATTCTAGGTGTGGAAAAATGGAATTGGCAGGATTGCTTTATATGTTGATGCCTGGGAAAAACTTGGTTTCACTAACACCAATCATCTCTAGTTATGCAGAGAAAGGAGATGTGGCTTCTGCGGTGAAGTGCTTTAATGAAATACGATTATTAGATTTGAAACCAGATGCAGTGGTTATGGTCAGCATACTTCATGGTTTTAAGAGCCCTAATTGTGTTGGCCCTGCAATCAGTTTTCATGGGTATGGTATTAAAAGTGGATTGACTACTGATACATTGGTGGTTAATGGGCTCATTAGTCTGTACACCAAGCTCGACAACATAGAAGCTGTTTTCTCTTTGTTTCGAGATTTGCAAGAAAGGACATTGATTAGTTGGAACTCTATGATTTCTAGTTGTGTGCAACTTGGAAGATGGAATAATGCCGTGAACCTGTTTTGCCAGATGAAGATTGATGGATGCAACCCGGACCCAACTACTATTGTAAGCTTACTCTCAGGATGTTTGCAGATTGGGTCGTTGCACACTGGAAGAGGAATACATGGCTACATTCTTAGACACCATTTGGAAATGGAAGACTTTGTTCTTACTGCTCTTATAGACATGTATGCAAAATGTGGAAGCATCGGATATGCAGAAAAGTTGTTTTGGTGCATCAAAGGGCCATGTTTGGCAACCTGGAACGCTATGATCATGGGATATGGTACGTCTGGTTTTGAGTTTGAAGCTCTCCAGCTCTACTCAGAGATGGTAAAACAAGGCCAAGAACCTGATGAGATCACTTTCTTAGGAGTCTTATCTTCTTGTAGCCATGGATGTCTCATTCAAGAAGGGAGAAGATACTTCCGGATCATGAGGGAGGAATTTGGTATAATTCCAGGAGTGCAACATTGTGCGTCCATGGTTGATCTCCTCAGCCGATCAGGTTTTCTGGATGAAGCTGTGATGTTTATCAGAAACATGGAAGTTGAACCTGATTCTGTTGTCTGGTTAGCGCTTCTCAGTGGTTGCTGTACCTACCGCGACGTCAAGCTTGCGGAATGCGTCGCAAAACAGATTTTGTTTTTGGGCCATCATAACTGTGGTGGGTTCTACGTTTTGATGTCAAATCTTTATGCATCCACAGACAGATGGAATGACGTAGCCAGGATGAGAAAAATGATAAAAGATAATGGAGAGGATGGTTTTTCAGGAACTAGCATAATTGAATCAGATGCCTTTAAACTCTCTCAAGAATGTCTCTCAACTGAACAGTGAGTAACAATGAACTTCAGAATTCGGATCAAAGAAATACACCCTACCCTCTATCTCTCTCTTTAAATGGGAAATGGAGTTCGGCTTCATATGTTTTCTCGAGACGACGTGCATGGGCAAGGAAAATTATTATTTATCGACTAAGCAATCATCTCCACATAATTTTTAAATTATGCAACTAAGGTATGTGGTCTCCTGGAATGCTTTGTTAACTGGATACCATTACAGTAACTTACAGAGGGAGGCCATGATCCTGTTTCACCATATGAAGTTGGAGTATCAGAGTGTTTTATGACTTTGCTGACTATATGATCCCCGTGGAAGGACCAATCGCAATGTAAGTCTATTCACCATGGATTCATTAGAGGCATCACTTACTATATATGAATTCTAGATTCAAGAACATTTATCTTTGTTGCTTTTTAAAAAGACAGATAAGAGCAACATTACTGTTTGGAATGCTATAATAACTGTATATGATTAAAACCAAACTTCCAACATTGCAGTTACCACATTTTCCCGAAATGCTTCGAGTGGGAATGCAACCAGCTCATGTTACAGTGAAATTATTCTCAGCATATGCTCAACTAAAGAGCATGGAGCTCAGTGATGCAAGGATTTTGAGAGTGATCTGCTTGTCAATTATACTCTCATAGACTTGTATGCCAGAACATCTATGTAAGTTTGAGAACTCATGATCAGGGTATTGGCTGTTGGGTCTGGAAAATCATGAAAGAGTAGTTTGGTCAATCTGAATAAGAGGTTCACTTATTTTACCAAGGAGCCTCTGTATGCTGCATAAGTTTTTGTATATGTTTTCACGAGCAAATGATTGGTGGTGGCTATGCGTGGCAGCCTGGTTTGGATGACAGATTTTTCATGGGGTAGTCTCATATCTTGTTCTTTTTTGTCATGTTGCATTGTTTAGTGTTGCCTTGCTCTGATTTTGAGTCAGAAATTGCTTTTGCAACCCTTTTTCTATTTGTTATCCTGACAGATATTATATTTAGAAACGGGGAGAACTGCAAGGATACTCTTTTTGGGAGGTACATTTGCTCTTATCATATGTTGCAGTTTATTTGCGCTTTTCTCGAGATTTTCTTGTTTACAAATTACATTATAAGAGCAGCAGACAGTTCGGAAAAAAATATACTGATTCAGATCATAGAAGACATTAAGAAGTTCAGGACCTCCGGTGACTATTTGCAGCCACATTATACAGTAGAAATAGTTCATGTTTTTAGCTCTGTATACATCAAAGTAAGATCTACCCACTGATAAACGACAATCAGAAATCCTAAACTTGACCATTTTGTTCAATGGGATAAGTGGAATTCGTTTGCTTGCCTTGTTGGAACTTCTCAAACTCTATACCAACAGAATTATCTTTGGTGTCAGTTGTTTTGGGTTCACTCTTATCACCTTTGTTCTTTCTGTAGATAGCATATAGGATCAACTGCAGTGCCCCTAGGCCGCACCCAAAGCCATTTGGAACCTGTTAAATTACATCAATTAGTAAATATACATATGCTCGTAATATCTAACCACATACCTAAAATTTGAGGACAACATAGGCAGTATTTGTACTTACTGCTACAAAAGGGTCACGGCCAAGAAGACCGTAGATGAACCAAGATGTTCCGCAGAGAAACACAAACAATGACAGGAAAAATGGCATGAATTCCACACTCTTTGTTTTGATCACCAGTCTCTGATATAACACAATTCACATGGAATATTCTCAGTATTGGAGCAGGATCGGAATAGAACAATAAATTTGGACACTCTGGAACAGTTTAGTTATGTAATGGCTCTATTTCAGACAAGGGGTAACCAAAAAGAGGAACTTTTTTTAATATAGAAAGTTGCATAGCAGTAAATCCTGACTTACCACAATGGAAAGGGGTGAGGCATACATGCAAATGGAGAAGATGGTAGCAGCAAAGCCGCAAAAGAGTTTCCTTGAATTTCCATGAAGAGCAAACAAAGAAACGAGCACCACAATTGCGAAAACTGTGAGAATTAAAGTGAAGAGTGCGAGCATTTTCACTCTCACTTTCTGAGGCTTAGCATATATTATGAACAGGATCACATAGATCGACTCGATCGCTGCACCAGTTCCGTTGATTGTTGATACCAGTAGATTATGTGGCGACACAAAAGGAAGTCCATACCTAATCATCATTAAAAGAAAAATGGGAAAAAAAATTAGTACTAGTCATTTGCTAAAGACAATTAAGCCAAATTTTAGTACCTTGTGATAAAATAATTGAAATAAGAAGAGATTATTTGACTGAGATAGGAAATGCAATAATCCAGAACAGTACTGAATTTATTAAATACGTATTTAGAATTTCATCGAAGTACCAGAGAAAATGAGAGCCACAAAACGTGAGAGCCCGGCAAGCATTTTTCACTTGCGGGTGAAAAACAACCTCCCCAATTTATGAATAGAAAGCCATTCTCTAACTTTCTTCATGTCAACTTGTTGTTACACAAAATTAGACTAACCTGTGGGGCCTAATTGGATGCAGCAACCCTGTTCTGTTTGAGATGAATTAACTACCAATTGAATTCTTTCTCAACTTCATTTTTAATACCGGAGGTTTACCGTGTATATCAACATCCAATAACTTTACCGTCTTATCAGAAGTATTTGTCTACCACTCGTTACATTTCTGGTAATACTTAAAGTTCGTGGGATTGGCATCAGTTTCATGTTAATAGAAAAGGCTCGGTTAAACATTTCTTTAGTTGGTTACTCAAATTTAAGTAAAAAAAATCATTTACCGAGGAAATTAGCATAGTTTTGAGTAACACACACTACAACTGTGCATTCACGGACGGAATAATAGAATGAACAGAAAAATCTTTCAGTTTATGAGTACTGTAAATTTTTGGGACTAAAAATGTTTTTCGTAATAGTAATTTTTCTTGTAGTAAGACATCAAAGACTTCAAGAAATTTCCTTGAATTCTACCTTTGAATTATAAACTTTTGAAAGGCGCAGCCTGAAGCTCGACCTTAACTACTAACAAAAACTCTAAAAAAAGATATGTACAGGAATTACCAAGCAGAGAGAAGGCAGTTGAGCAAAGTCATAATATAAGGAATGCCGGAGAACTGTTCCGTTGATTTGCTCTTTATAATTCTCTTAAACGTTATTCTGCAACAAAAATCAAATCATATATAGTTACAACTCTTTCATCTCATGGTGTCAAATATTTGAATTTTTCTCATATGTATGTACAAGTACTTACAAGGGAGCCAGGAAAAGGAAAAGAGCAGTAAGATTTCCTGGTTTTTCATCCAAACAAGAAATTATATATGAGTCTCATGAGAAGAAGAACAGGGTGAAAAATGGAACAAGTTAAAGAAAACCTACCAAAGATCCCAAACACGAAATGTATAAGATCATCCATTTTTCTTGAACCCAAGAAGCAGCTACAGAGAAAGAGAGATGTAAGAGAAGAAAGAGAGAGATGAGAAGATGTTTAAGAGTTGGAAAGAGAGATGAAAATTTGTTTCAAGTGTTAGTTCGTCTTCATGGAAGAGGTATTGGGGGTTTTATATAGGACGACGAGATTGAAATGCAAAGAAGCTGATTAATTGAACTAGATGCAGCATTTAATTAATGACGTTCTTATCTTAAAAAGCCATCACCTACAGTAATTTGTCTTTTTGTTTTTTTTTAATTGATCTGGTAGAAATTAGGATGGTGATGAGCTTTTTATTCAGGATCTTAAATATCAACATCCATACAATTATATAAACATCAGTTAGCCACTCTGGCCGTGGATATCAACGTCCATACATATTCAGTTAACAGGTGTGTTAGTTGGAGAGGCTAATGTGTGGATCCAAAACACATGTTACTAAGGACGGATCCAAGAAGTTTTAATTTTTTTCTCAGCACTAATAGCCTTGGTCCAGTATAACATTTCAATTTTTAGGTTGTTGGGTTGTGACGACTACCTGAATTAAACCCGGATTAGCCCAGCTGTAGGTCCGTCAGTGCATGTTACGATATTATTGGATCGCCAATTTGGCACCCACCGATACCACCTAGACGTCCAACACTACATATGGATTGAAGCCTTGGAACAACACCTCATGCTTCTTTCATTTCTAGTTTATCTGCTCTCTGTCTATACTGTAAGCTGTAAAGTACATTAAATTATCACTGATTCGTGTAGACTGCAAACTGCAACGTCCACTAAACGACACTCAAACTGATGAAGCAATCCTCCAAATTAAGGTTTCCCAATTAACAACACAAACTAAGCGGTGGCGCACAGTGGTACCACCCGGCCGGAATACTTCCTACAGGATATAGGCGAGCTTCGACACCAAGTTCCAGATATTACTCAAACAATTTTACCGCTCAACATATTTATCTTTTTTACTTTACGAATTAGACAACTGCAAATATGATGTATCATTAATTAGTTTCATTCTAATGGAATGTTGTATGCATTTTCTAGTTTCTTCTCAAGCATTCACGTGGTACTAGAACCCCACTATAGTGGCCGTATTGCATAGTACATGCTACAAAACTTTTGTCATAGCATTAATAAATTTCGGTTGCAGTTGGTCACGTAATAATATGCAACGTATACCTGCACCTACAAGTTTGGGTTTTTTCTAAATGCCTTGTTGCAAAGGTTAACAACCATTTCATTTTGCTAAACTATGGGACCATTTGGGACTGTGGGCATCCTCTTGAAGACTTGGAGTAAGTAAGATTTTAAGAATTTAAGAAAAATGATTTTAGCTAATGATGGTACTTACAATAATTATTTTCAAAGACGAAATCTAAATATGTACCAGTCTTTCATTGGTGTGTATTCGATATTCAGTACATGCATTCCACTTAAGTGCTCAATTTTGATTTTGCATCAATTGTATAAATGGTATTGTTAAATGGCATTTTTAGTTTATTAAAACTAAAAGAATACTGAACATTCCTAGGGTTTTAGACGGCAACATGGATTATATCTTAATACGAGAGTCCATGTTAATAGTACAAAATCCTGTTGCTTAACAACTCAAGTTTTAATACTCGCCTTCGTTCCACTTTACTTGATGTTTTAGGATTTCTTTTCTTTTCCAAAACAGATGAGAGTTTTAGTATTTTCCCAAATTTTCTCTGATTTTATCCTTGCTTTGGAATCACACCAGAGTATAAATTCTCATCGTAATCAATACATAAACATTTACTCCAATTCTAAAATATTTCTTATGGTGGATATTTGCTCTAATCTATAAAATTTGGTATATCCCAAGTAAATTACAATGGGATTGGTAACTTTCACTAGAATCTAAAAACTAAAAACTAGGTCATTTATTTTTTATTAAAGGTATTAATATGGGTAAAAGTGGAAAAATTTAACTCTGTCTGATGTTCCTTAATCTGCGTGAAAAACTCTACAACATCAAGTAAAATGGAACGGATGGAGTATCTAGAAATAGAGATGTTAAGAGAGTGATGAACCTACGCGAAATTGATACCAACTGGTCACTGCTTATTAAAAAATAAAGATATCAACTAGTCACTTTTATTTTTTGAATAAGAATGTCATTAGAAAAAAGACTCTGTGAGTCTGGCTTACAAAGGCAGTAGAGCCATCTAATATTTAAGGGACATTCCTTCTCATATTAGATTTATCTATTAGAAGTATTTGAGAAATACATTTCGGTGATTAGAAGTCCAATTCAGTTCTGAAAATAAAGTCCTTGTGAATTTAGCTAAGGAGTCTTCTACTGCATTGCATGCTCTTGGCATAAAATGAAAACCTAAAAAGTTGTTACAAGAAAGAGTTATCTTCTCTACTTCCTCCAAAATGTTTTTGCTTCTCCAATGAGACTTCTGAAATGTGTCCATTGAGATGATTGAAAACACTCTCATAGTCCACTTCAATGCTGAAATGATGAATGTTCTTTTCTTTAGCCCAGTAAGCTGCCTGCAGCATGCCTACTGCCGCTGCGTCTTGTGGGTCTGAGTTTGTGGATGGTCCTGCTCTTCCTCTTTCAACTCCACATGCTTCATTTCTTAAGATTAGTGCATAAATAGAATAATATAATTCTGAGATCCATGTTTCATCCACATTAATTTTAAGGCAATTCATTGTTGAGGCAGTCCATGAAAATTTTTTATTTCTCACAGATTTGTTGTTTGCCTTATGATTTGAGGAGTTTCTTGACCAATAAGAGATATGTTTTTGAATTTCCACTGATAATATGATTTAAATTTTTCCGCGAAGACTCTGTTACATCTTTCCTTACAAATAAACCACATTTTGGTAAGAAGAAGTCTTGTTGATATTGCTTGGTTTGTAGTATGAAATCCTAGTTTAAATAGATCTAAAATACTGACTGTTGTGTCAAATTGAATACTAATTGGGTTAGGTCCTTGTTTCCAGACTGATTTTGCATATCTACACTGAGATAGAAGATGTTCCTTTGTTTCTAGTTCTTCTCCACACATTGGAAAAGAATGATCAATATCTTTTGTTAGAGCACTGCTCGGTCAAACTCGCAAGCGTTGCTGTCTCAAGCTTGTTTGTCAATTTTGGTTGTCAAAACTATAAGTCTTGATTTCTAGTCTATTTATAGCTATGTCTCGGATTAGGATAGTAAGTGTAGTTGAGATTTAGACTCCACGGCGTTCATCGAATGAAGACTAAGAACTACTCAAGAGAACTTGTGGAACTTCATCAACAAAAGGTATGTGGAGACTCGAACTTATCTATCACTCAAAAGTCTATCTATTCTATCTCCTATTTGAGACAAAATTCATATTGATATATAGACTTCAATTATACACATTTGCTATTTCGAGCTGAGTTTAACTCAATCATCTATTTCTTGAAATATGTGTTGGTGAGATTTCGCTTTAACCAAGTTCATCTTTACTCTTGACGAAAGTCATATTGATTATTTCAATAACTTGAAAATCGCTTTGATGTTAATAGTTTGTGGACAATAACTATTGTCATCCTCTAAGAAAGTTTCAATGATTGAAATGAGAGTTTAGAACAAGTAACCATGTTTGGATATAAACATAGTGTGTATTCATATTTGTGTAAAATCCAAAAACGGGAACCTAAGTATGCGTACCCGTACGTGTACTGGTTGGTTGTTGGTAGTCCGGAACTAAGGTATGCATACCCATATGCGTACTGGCGGAAGTTTGGATTCCGTGAATTTCTGCTGGAGTTTGGAAGTGTGAATTGATATGCGTACCCGTACGCTTACTGGCGTAACCAAACTCGGTCCGGCTACTTACGTATGCGTACCCGTTTGCATACTTAAGTATGTTACTTTCTAAAATCGGTTTGTTCATGAACAAAAACATTTATATAATAAGGAATGCAATCTTTTGCGAACCGTGGCTATGATGTTCATGAATTGATTCAAGTGAATCATAATCGATTTTGCTTCAATTGTGTCTTGTATACTTCTATGAGATCTAAGCAATTGAACAACTCTCTAACTAGTTTCATTTGAGTCATTTGAACTAGTTATGGTAAAGATACATAAGGTTGATATGAAAGTGCTCATATGGATAACCATTAGTTAACTATTGTTGAACCGACTAAGTGCACACGTTTAGGTACGGTTACTCAAACCTAAGCGAAGGTACATTTCATTTGTGTATAACAAGCTAAGTTCGATCTAACGGTTGAAATATGTTAGCTTGAATCTAATCAGGTTTTCATCTAACGGTGAATATTGAATGCTTTGTTACCAAGGTAACTTAGATTGCAAATCCTGATTTGAAATTTATATAAAGGAGAACTCTAGAAACTGGAAAACCTAATCCCACACCTCCTGTGTGATACTAGTTGTATAATCTAGAGTCCATTCTCCTTTAACCTTAGGTTTTTCACGAAACCCTATAGGTTAACGACTTGAAGACTTCATTGGGATTGTGAAGCCAGACCCAACTATTTTCTTTGTAGTTGTGTGTTCGGATCTTGTTGTTTTCTATCGTGATTGCGTACTATCTTCTTTAAGATTTTCTCGATATTTTATCTCCAATAGGCATGATTGAAAAGTAGTCACAAACACCTTCGTCTCATCGTTTGTGATTCCACAATATCTTGTTTCGTTAATCGATTAAGATTATTGTGAGGTGATTGATAATACTAGGTTGTTCTTTGGGAATATAAGTCTGGTTCATCAATTGACTTTTCTGTGTGATACAGATTTGTTTATCAAGTCTTCGACTTTGGGTCGTAGAAACTCTTAGTTGTGGGTGAGATCAGCTAAGGGAATCAAGTGCGCAGAATCCGGCGTGGTTCTTGAGGCGTAAGGAACGCAACTGTACCTTGATCAGTGTGAGATTTATTAGGCCTCAACTACATTCCAGTTCGAAGTTCATTCGTAGTAGGCTAGTGCATGTAGCGGCTTAATACAGTGTGGTGTTCAAATATGGACTAGGTCCCGGGGTTTTTCTGCATTTGCGGTTTCCTCGTTAACAAAACTTCTGGTGACTGTGTTATTTGTTTTCCGTATTATATTTTGTTATATAATTGAAATATCACAGGTTGTGCGTTGAATCGATCAATTGGTAAATCCAACCTTGGTTGTTGATTGATCCTTGAACATTGGTCTTTGGTATCGTTCAAGTTATTTCTCTTCTATTCAATCAGACTCGCAAATTCCTATTTGTTTGATTGCGGATTGAATTGAGAAATTGAGATATAACTCTTTGATATACTTTTTCTTAAGATTGAGTCTGACTGTCTAGTTGATTCTCTTAAAAGTATATTGGAGTTAGTCCATACAGATTCCTAAGCGAAATATTGGCTGAGGTTGTTAGACCCCCGTTTTTTCATCTTTTACTTTTCCATACAACTTTCTATTAGTAGCTAGAGCATTTTGAATGCACTTCCAGAAAAAGAAAAAAAACTTTTATTCTCTGTGGTATGTTTAGTTTCCATTAAGTTTTCCAGAAAATTTCAGGGAGAGAAAGGCTAGCTTCCTCAAATCCTCTTTCATTACAGTGTAGATTCCTGATTTGGTTAGAGTCCATCTAGGCTTATCCTATTTTTGATTGTTTATTTTTTCTAAGAATAAAAATTATACAAATTAGATCATCTATGTAGTAGGGAAAAAACAGTTTACGAGATGATAGTTCCATTTGTTGGTTATAGGGTCAATAAGGTCTGCCACTAGATTGACAGAATCATTGAGAGAATTTTTGTACTGCAATAGATTTCCTTTTATACCAGGAATCCAATTATCTTCCCAAATATTGATATTAAACCATTTCCTACTTCCCAAATGTTGTATCAACTAGTCATTGAATTCCTTGGATGGAAGTTTCGGCCAGGGACAATGTTTTCCATCCCTATGAATTATGAGTAATACAATTGGTTAAACCAATTTTTGAAAATTGGTTTTGGAGAGGGAAAAACATTTTTTTTCTTCGAAAACAAACACGACCATGGTCCATGACCATGTTTAAATCCATTTTTTAAATATCGGTAAAAAACAGAAGGAAGACACAACCCGCACACCAGTTGATGTTTGAGACTTAACATCTTGTTTATTGGGTCCAGGATTTGGCTAAGCATAACATGTCTGATCATTTCTTTTTCCATTTTTTTCGTGTTTAACTCGATATGTGACTCAACTTAAATATGTCACTCAGAATTTTTCAATTAAGTACAAAACCAGATGTAACAGCAATTCCAGTGGTCACCATCAAATTTTTTGGTATGCCTGTTCGGGTGGATGGACAAACTGAATTTTGATCAGTGAGGAAAGGGCTTATCGAAGTAAAATAAGCCGACCGGAGAAGTTGGAGTCGACCGAACCACGCTGAGCCGAGACTCGGCCCAATATGGATCGACAATGCTCAGACTTCCAACGGCTATTTCCCCCTTATAAATATTCAATCCATTCAAACATTCAACTCATACCAAAATTCAATCTTCTCTTTAATTTTTTCCATTAATCTTTTTCTTGAAATGTTTCATAAGGAAATTTCTCTTTTCTGTGAAGCAAAACTTACGGCTACTGTAAATAAAATATGTGGTAATTTTAAAAAAATAAAAAATGGTAAAAATTCGAATTTTTCCAAGTTTTAGAAGTTAATCCAAGAAAATGTTTTGTTAACAAGCAAAGAAAAGCTTCAGTCTTGATAGTTAACGGCCGAAGTTTCAAAAACAAAGGAAAAACAGTTCACGAGTGCGTTGAATAGAAGTTACGTCAAATGAAGAAAACCAGGAGGCCAAAGATTGTACTAGATTTTTATTGATGTAATTATTTAAGGAGCCCCTTATTTAAGTTCTTATTATTGTCTAAGTTTATATCTTGTAAAAGAAGTAGCAGTAATATTAATTAATGAAAATATTTAAACCGCAAAAGTTGATCTTCATTTTATATTAAGCGATACTTGTTACATTTGGACTTACATATATAGTAACTTGATTTCATAATGACAACAATAACATCAAGCATCTGAAATGCTTAAACTCTCTTATCTTTTCATCAATAAACTGGGCTTGAGACATGGTTTTCTGAAAAACAGATAAATAATAAGTTAGTTAATATGATTTTAATTAAACTATGATGCAGTTTCTCAATGAGGACAAAGGTATTAAGATATTCACCAGATCGTCGTTGGACAGTCCAGAATTATCATGGTGAACCATCAATAAAACTTATGTATAACATTTGACATCCTTACCGATGAAGCGAATCTTAGTTTTAGGCTCTTGTTGTTTCATAAATATTCATTTCGCATCGCTACAAACTTTGCAATACTCTTTCCCAGAAATAGTCATTAGTCATATTTCTTGATACAATATGTATCCAACATCTAATAAGATTAACATATTTTTCCATAGTAAAAATAGGGAGAGCTCTTTGGGTGCAGTAAAGATGTGTTTGAGATGACCAAATCTAAGGATGTTGAAACAAGCTTCGTGAAGAAAAGGTTTGTCATGAGTTTCCTGCCACTCATCCAGAGTTATTTGAATTACTTCAGCTTCAGTTATACTGTTAAATCTTTCTCGATCAACTTCCCTTACCCGGTAAAAGAATCGCGTGACCTCGCTATTAATTGATTGAAAACGACCATACATGCCACCAGCATCTCGGTTTTTTGTTTCTGAAATGAATATTATGAAAAATTTATGCCAAAAAGACGTGTTCGGCATGTCTTGATCGGGCATAAGATTTCGTAACCTATGAAAAAAAGAGGCTTTGCATATCCAAATTGCTATATTAAAAGCTTATTCTAACAATTGAATGACCGCATAGTGATGTGGCACCAAATGGCAGTATCAAAAATTTTATTTATCATCCACGTCAGTTAATTAATCTCTAGCTTTTCTCTTTTTGGTTCCTCTGTTCATCTCTACCCTATAATGATCAAAATAAAAGACGGACGTCGATCTAGAAATGGTTGGAAGACCGGTGGCTTTTAGAAATTGTTTTTTGCGCTTTGAAATTTAAGCATGATCATACTTGCCATCACGATTGAAGATCTGTTTTTTTTTCCTTAAGATCGACTCATTCACCCATTTATTTAATTTTTTGTCAGAAGTATTAAAGAAGGTGAATCGCTTATGGCCTTGTCCACTAAAAAAAACAAAACAATCACGGAAGAAGAACAATCTTCCATCTTATACTTTTGATGTTACATCTAGTTCTAAAATTGATCAAACAATTTTAAAATTATACCTCATACGATGGCTTCTCAAATTCAGGGGAAGATACAAGAAATTTTCTTTTAGAAAACAAGATATAATTTATTTCAATTTATTTGTTTTCAGATTTGGTGACGTGGTTGGGATGAATATCCACATATTTCTGCCACTTCAGCTACCAGATCAGACCAGCTGTTAAATAGATGTTACTCAGTTGGTCACCTAGCAGGATTGTTTTGTATATAGCTAAATCCTCTTCTTCAATAAATTTAGGACCACGAATTCTAGCAAACATTTTCTTGAGAAATTTTGTTACAGAAGTTTGAGAATGAAAGATTAAGATAGAGCAGGTGTGGTATTGGATTTGAAATCGTTTGAATTTTATAGAGAGTGGAATAAGAGTCCTTGGATGAGACTACCCGTTGCCGGCTCAACCAAGGCCGATCGGCTCAATGTGAGACGAGAAAATGCCTTAATTACGACGATCATATATTTCTTTATATAAATCATACATTGTAACTGTTGGCAACATAGAAGTCACTAACAAGTTGGTTAGGACAAGATTAGGAAATTGATGTAATCCTAAGGGAATTAGAAGTCATCTAGTTCTAAGAAAAGGAAAGACATGTAATAAGGTAATAGGACTAGGAAAAGGAATTCATAGTTCTATATATATGATCACCAAAGTTGTGGTTGATCATATGAGCAAGATTAGAGCTTGTGTTTAGTTTTGAGAGATTTTCTAAACATCAATAAAGAGAGTTGTCTTTATATAAGCTAAGTTTCATCTTGCAGTTGCCATTAGTAACCAATATTTTCCAAACACAGCCACAAATATTCTCAACTGAAAACGTTTTCAACCAACACCATGTTTTCTAAACGAAAAGGAAAACAAATTGTATGTGTGGAAGCAAAAGAGGTATGTCCATTATGTTTCATGGATGACCATAATTTGATGCAATTCCTTTGGATGTATTCAAAGTTTCCACAAGTTGGTTGTTCAACTAACATAATGGTCATTGAATCACAACCAGATAAACTCAGGTATTTGCAATGTCAAGATCTTAACTGTCGTGAAGAACCACGAATGTTAGCCGATTTTATGAAGGACCAAGAAAATGAAAAGGTAGCATAATCATGGAAAAACTTGAAACTCAAATCCAGGTTGAAAATGACCACTACGGAGAAGCAACATCGTGGGAAAACTTGAAGCTTAAAGTCAGGTTGAAGAAGCCACAACATGACCATTGCGGAGAAGCAACATCGTGGAAAAACTTGAAGCTTAAAGTCAGGTTGAAGAATCCATGGCACGACCACTGCGGAGAAGTGGAGTTTACAAAACAGGTGATTAGTAAATGCTCAAGCCCTGGTTGCAAAGTTTTTATGCATTTGCACACTTCTACAAAAGAAAATACATATGGAAAACATTTCTCGGAGTGTCCTTCATGTTTTAAGTTTGAGTGGATTGATTAAGTGTGTGAACTGATTCCACCATTGTTATGTTGTCATTAGCTTAATCAATGGAAATGTTTTTGTATTTGCACCACACTCTTATGTTTATACCAAACAATATTAGATTTCATTAAACGTTATATTAATCTCACATTAGCTTTCATTAAATGTTACATTAGACTTAATTACTAAATCATGGAAACAGGGTAATAAAACATCCTCCTTCATGTAGCGGATGGTGGAGCGACTTGTGGAGCGGCTGGCGAAGCATCTAGAGTGCAAAGGGGTCGATCCTTTGAAGAGCTCTAAGGATCTTGACAACCTAAAAATAGAAAAGATTTACCATTAATTTGTTGCCTCATCGTTGCAGCTCTTTGAACCAATTCATCTTTAATTTCACTGTTAAACCTATCTCACTTAACTTGTATTACCATACTAAGAAAATTGGTTAACAGAATGACTAATTGATTGAAAACCAGCGGACAATCCAGTAACATCACGGTTTCTCAAGTTCACAATTTCTGCAGCGAATATTGCAAAAACTTCTTGCCAGAAAGTCGTTTGTGCAAAATTCATAACATTGTGGATATTATTTCTTGTTTGAAAAACATAAGTTCTGCAAATTGATAAATATTTTAGAGAAAACCTAGGACCACGAACTCTCATAGTCATTTTTTGAAATTCAAAAAAAAAAATCAAAAAAAAAAATCGAGAAGAAACTGAAAATGTGTATCATATGGGTTTTGAGATTGGGTATGATTTTGTACCCAATCGCAAATCCTTTATGACTCAACATTTTTACCAAACGTCGGCGGGGTATTTTTTGTCGACCTTTCCGACTAATACTAGTCGACAGGGTAATTTTTTGTCGACCTTGCTGACTTTTCATCTCTGAAATTAGCATTTACAGGGTCGGCACGATATTCATCCTTATACCTTGCCGATTATAGTTTAGTCGACAGGTTATGTAATTAATACCTTGCCGACTAATCATGCATTTGTAACACCTTCTTTGTATGTCAAAAATCATATAGTCGGCAGGGTATTGTTTTGTCGACCTTGCCGACTTTTCATAGTCGGTAGGGTATTTTTTTGTCGACCTTGCCGACTTTTCATATTTTCAGAATTGAAAGTGTTGATTCCTTTTGTAATTTTGAGTATGAAATCACTCAGCAGCTTTGCAATCCCCTTTGTAGAAGTGTTTGGCTAGTGTGGTTTCATTTCCGTTACAAAAAAAAAAATCATCAAAAATCATAACGCAGAATCCATGAATTCAATCAAAACAATAACTAATTTGAGAATTTTAATTCAACTAATTAACTAACTAAATTAATTAACCTAAACACATTCTTAGTGTTAATTAAGCAAGGATAGATTAGGTATTTTGAAAATAACGTGTTAAGGGGTGGTGTGTTTTACTTCATAATGATCCGGATTTTGTCTTATTAAGTATACCCCAATCAAGCCACGATTTTCTTTATCCATACACCTATGTCCAAATATTTTTTTATATTTTTTTCTTCATACAATGGATGCATCTCTTTCAATCATCAGTAGTATCCTCCCTTGGGAACCATGCATCACGGGTCTGCAGAGAATCAACTTTTAGATATCTTCAAGATTTGAACATAGTCATAACTCATCATAAGATATCAGATCATTTAGAGAAGCTAATAAGCAAGGAATATCGCTATATTCAATGATAATGATAGAAAATCAGTGGGGACCTCTATGAACTTTCTAGGGAGGAGGGAGACGTAGATGGCCAGATGGATACCCTAACATCAAAGAAAGCTTTAGCTTAGGGCCGTTGGAAAGGACGTTAAAATCATCAAAACGAACCCTATTCTATGAGTTTTTGTTATGTATCCCAAAACGTACAGACCCAGAGAATCTTACTAATTCAAGCAGTACAATGTTATGCCTAAACAGTGATATGTCACGTTTTGGTCTCAATCATACACCCATTAACCCCACAGTCACGGTCTTGCAGTTAGAACCACTTTGGACGAGAGACAATTTTAGGATGAGATTATATACATGTCCGGTGAGTGAATCCTTAGGAACATGTAGGTTCCGTTTACGAGTTTTATCTAGATGGATCATAATTTTGACTGAGACGTAGCAGGTGCAACATTAAGGTTGTGGTCACCTTTTTTGATCAGCAGTACCAACGTTGCGTTCACACTGTCACAATGAGGACTATGTCAAGTTTACGTAAAGAGAAAGGACGTCTTTTACCATAGTGAAAGTGGTTTTGTCCAGGACATGGGAAAGGCAGAAACGTAATGAAATTGACATCAACATGCATGCAGTAGAAACCAATAGTCAGTAATGGTTACATGCTGATGAAATGTTTGTGAAGTATTCTAACACTCACTTTCTCGCTACGATGGGTTTGCTTTTGTACTGTGCTCACCGGGAGGGGGTTTGAATTCCAGAGCATTCTAACGTCTCAGCAGTTTTGAGTTACAAACATGTCTAGCGCAAAGGTCATCGAGTATCATTATTTAAAAAACCAAAAATTGCAAACGCATATATGGTCTTGTCTGAGGACCTGGTCTAGCCGGAAGACTCCAGTGATCTAGGTTTTGAGAAACTAATAAAGAAGCGGCACGTCAAGTTTTTTTAAAGGGTCTATATTTACTCGTACATACACGATTGAGTGAGAACCTATCTAAGAAGTTGTTGTTGTTATGGTAATGAATCAAATAATAGTAGAGTCCAAATTTAACATCAAACCATACCTCCTTTTTCCATTAAATTGACGATTCTAGAGGATGCAATCCATATCGTAGTTGAAGCTTATGATATGGTACGTAACATTCATGAATGAAGTTGACACTGCCGTTTTTCTCATGGTATTGGACTCTAAATTTAAAGCCTCACTTAACTCCACCTAGTGGTAGTATAGTAGTGGTTGCCGCAGCTTTAAATATGTACATGAATGCATATTCAAATGGGAATGCAAGAACAGTGAGCAAAACAAAAACCCACCATCTAATAGACTCTAATCCACTATCGATCTCATAATATTTGTTGTATACCCATTCAATGATAATTTTGATATAAGCTAATTGTTAAGTAAGTGGGTAGCAACAAGGTTAGATAGATACAGTGTAGTTCAAGTTCCATTCCAAATTGTAACTTCATTTATGAGCAACCCACCAAATAGCTACTAGTGCTTGTTGTTGTACTAGTCTTTCAATGAGGTGTTTCCATCTAAGACATTGCTTCTCTATGTGGTTGTTTTCCAACTTGCCACATTTATATATTTGGGTTCTTGTTGTGAATAGCTTTCACAGCCTTCTCGGATCATTTTCAAAAATAAGAACGGAACTGTAGTGAACTGCAAAATAAAATTGCAACTCAATCGTGCCATGATGGCTGCACACAGTTTTTGGAACGAGAGCAAATTTAACATCTGGACTTCTAGTAAAACATTTTTCTCCCAGCAGTTAAAAGAGGAAACACACAAAAAGAAAAAGGAGAGTGTAATAATTTGAATAAGATGTGAGCTACCTAACGGATGTCTGTTTGATTAAGATGTTGAACTAATCGTGTCACTGAGACATGGCCACACCTTACCCCCTTGTGCAACCTTTACTTGGCGACCTTACATTTTTTTGTAACGTGTAACTTTTGTGGCCTACTTGACACAAGTACTAACACAACCATCACATACACCAGTTCCAACTTCCAAGTGATGCGACTGGCCAGGGTAAGCAAGGAAACTAAACCAAATCCAAATCCAAATCCAAATCGAAAGCCTTTTCCAGTAGCAAGTACCGGGTCGGTTAGAGAGTATCTCATAAAAGTATAACATATTTTTTACGCCGGCTTGTCAAACCTTGCACAACCCGCACTACGTCAGGCAAAATACTTGACGCTACTCGCGCTGCGTTTGGTTTTGTTTTGGACCAGATGAGAGGTAGTCACTGTTTTAATGGGATCACGAATTCTCGACTATTAATGCAGATATACTTACACCATGTCAGGGTTGCAAAAGCTACGGGGGGTTTCCCCTTCACAATTCTGCCAACTGACGCGCTACGGGGGACTTCCCCCTTTCACAATTTGCAGGGTTGCCTTTACGTGCGCGCTGATTGAGGGTCGGAGAAAATAAACATAAAATAAGAAAAAGGGGGGTGGTTAGTCTACGTACCGGAAACCTACCTCTTCTACTCGAATCGCCGCCTCCAAGTCTGTTTGTCCAACTCCTGCTCCGGTGATAGATTTCTCTTGCTCATGTCTTTCTTTACGGACTCATCTCATGTTAGCTTCGGTCAGCCTCTGCGTTGCATCCTTCCTTCTGGGAGCCTAATACGACCTACTCGGACTGGAGCATCAGGCGGTCTTCGCTGGAGATGCCCAAACCAGCGCAGCCGTTGCAATTATCTATCCCCAGAACCAGAACCAGAGCTCGTTTTCCAGTAACAAGTACCGGATCGAGCAAAGATAAACCGCGTAACGATCTTATCTCCAGAGATGCGGCTAAAGCTTTTACACCGGATTCCTGTAGTCCTGGACGCAACTTACCCGAAGGCAAGAGTAATTCCTTAAACACATCCAGTGTCTTGTTCGCTTTCGGTACAGAGGCTGCAGTGGGCATCACTTCAGTGGGATTACGCTTTCGCGACCATTGAGGTGATGTATCCACATATTCCGTGTCACGGATGCAGAGCTACTGATGTGTGTGAGGGGGGGGGGAGGGGGGTGGTCTCCCCCATTCACAATTCTGCTATGGTTGTTTACATGTTCGCGGTTTAGACAATCCTACTAATAAAAGGGACAAAATTCAAAGGTAATAGGGTCAACTTACGTCCTCGTGTACATACCTCCTTCTGTCGAGCGCCAACTCTCTCTCCAAGCCTCGGTCAGTCAAGTCCCGTATAATCCGTTCATTCCATGTGAGTTTCGGTCGTCCCGGACGCTTCATTCTACCTTCCGGCCCTGTGATGCGTTCTAACCGAACTGGGGAGTCCGGTGGTCTTCGTTGGAGATGCCTGAACCAGCGTAACTGATATTGTGACAGTATATCTTTCACTGGTGCTACCCCAATTTTCCCACGGACACAATCCTTTCTAATTTTATCGTTCCTTGTGTGTCCACATGCCCACCTTAGCATCCTCATTTCTGTCACATGGTGCGCCATGAGGTGTGAGCTTCTAGTTTCCCAACATTCCGCTCCGTACAACATCGCGGGTCTGATTGATGTCCTGTAGAATTTTCCTTTCAGTTTAACTGGGACCTTACGATCGCAGAGGACTCCAGTCGCCAGTCTCCATTTAGCCCATCCTGACTTGGATATGTGTCTAATGTCCTCCTTTATGTCCCCATCACTCTGGATCATAGATCCCAGTTATCGAAAGGATTGTTTCCTTGGTACAATATGGCCGTCTAGTAACAGTTCTCCATCATCCATCCCGGTTTCGTCGAAATCGCACTTCAGATACTCAGTCTTTGTTCTACTGAGTCTGAAGCCCTTCGATTCAACAGTCTGGCGCCACAGCTCGAGTTTACCTTCTATCTCTTGCTTGGACTCCCCAATAAGTGACACATCATCCTCAAAGAGCATACACCAAGGGATCTCCCCCTGTATATATCCTTCGTGACTTGGTCCAGTACTAGCGCAAACAGATACGGTCTCAAATCTGACCCTTGATGTAGTCCACTGTTGATATGAAAGTCATTCGAGATACCGTCACATGTCCTGACCCATGTGACCGCTCCCTCATACATATCCTTGATAAGGGATATATATTTAGGTGATACCCTCTTTTGTTCGAGTGCCCACCACATTACCTCGCGTGGGACTTTGTCATAAGCCTTCTCAAGGTCTAAGAATACCATATGCAGGTTAGGCATTTGTTCTCGATAGCGCTCCCTCATCTGTCTAACCAGGAAAATCGCTTCATTGGTGGATCTCCCTGGCATAAACCCAAACTGATTCTTCGTAACACTCGATTTCCCTCGTAACTGACGGTCAATAATACGTTCCTAGAGTTTCATTGTGGGGATCATAAGTTTGATGCCCCTGTAGTTAGTACAACTCTGGATGTCCCATTATTAAAGATCGGCTTGATGACGCTTCTTCGCCACTCATTTGGCATCCTGTTTGAACGGAAGATGCTATTGAAGAGCTTGGTCATCCAAATAATCCCTTGATCTCCCAGGGACTTCCACACCTCAATCGGGATGGTTTCAGGTCCTAGTTCTTTCCCTCGCTTAGTAACTTTTAGGGCCTCTTTTACTTCACATTCGAGGATGGTGGGAAAGTCCTCCTTGTTAGAGCATAACTCGGTCGACCTCGCATGCGTTGCTATATCAAGCATGTTTGTCAATGTTAGTGTTTAGAACTATGAGTCTTGATTTCTAGTCTACATAGCTAAGTCTCGGACTAGGATAAAAAAGTGTAGTTGAACTCAAGGACTTCATGGAGATTCATCATACAACGACGAAGATCTACTCAAGGAACCGTGGAACTTCGTCAACAAAAAGGTATGTGGAGACTTGAACTTATCTATCACTCAAAAGTCTATCTCTTCTATCTCCTACTTCTTATGAGACAAAAGTCGTATGCTATATAGACTGGATCATACACATTTGATATTTCGAGCCGAGTATATCTCGCCTATCTATATCTCGAAATCATGTGTTGGTAAAGTGTTTCGCTTTGATCAGGTTTATCTTCACCTAATGACGAAAGTCATAATGTTTCAATCACTTTGAAAATCGCTTTGACGAGAAATAGTGTAACAACTATATAACGTCCTCTAAGAATGTTTCAATGGTTGGAATGAGAGTTTAGGTCAAGATAACCAATGACGGATATAAGCATTGTGTGGAAACACATATGTGCATAAGTCCTATTCCTTAATCCGAAGTTTGCGAACTTTGTTGATTGAGAGAAACAGGAGGAATTGGCTTTGCCAAGTCCGCGAACTCAGTTTGCGAACTCTGTCCGCAAACTGACGGAAGTTCTCTTGCCGAGAATTTCTGCTGGAATTTCCAAAAACTCGTTTGCGCGTTAAGTCCACGAACCTAGTCCTCGAACTGGCGGAAGTCTCCTTGCCGAGATTTTCTGCTGAGTTTGGAAAACTCTGCTGGTTGCCTTAATTCCGCGAACTTGCTTGCATACTTGAGTGGGTTATGATCTAAAGATGTGCTCTGAACATGAAACTTAAATTACTAAGGAATGCAGTATGAAAACCGTGGCTATAAATTTCATGAGACGATTCAATCGAATCGAATCATCTTTGTTTCAGTTGTGTCTTGTGTAGTTACATAAGATCTCATAGAAATTGAACAACTCTCTAACTAGTTCATTTGAGTCAATTGAACTAGTTATGGTGAAGAAGAACAAGGTTAATATGAAATGCTCATATGGTTAACCTTTTGGGTTATTATGTTGAACCAACATACACGTACACGTTTGGGCACGGTTTTCACAAACCCAGTAAACGTATATCTCAAATGTGTATGACAAGCTAAATTTTCGATCTAACGGTTGAGAAATATTAGCTTGAATCTAAATCAGGTTTTCATCTAACGGTGAATATTGATTGCTTTGTACCTAAGGAAAAAACCTGATTTGAAGGCTATATAAATGAGACATCTAGCATTGGGCAAAACTAATCCCCACACGTCTGTGTGATACTAGTGCTCTCGCTAGAGTCGATTCTCCTCTAACCTTTGGTTTTCTTCTCTAAAACCAGGTTAACGACTTAAAGACTTCATTGAGATTTTCAAGCCATACCGATACTACTTTTATCGTAGTTGTGTGATCTGATCTTGCATCTTCTATCGTACGAGTACAATCTTATTGATTGGCTTGAGATCATGAGAGTTTGCCGATAGGCAAGATAAAGAAGTCACAAACATCTTCGTCTCACTGTTTGTGATTGATGGAATTTTCAAAATTGTTGTAATGATAGTGGTAAAAAGATTCGTTTCAGACTTGTGAAGGAAATGGAATTTTAGATTTAATAAAATTATATATACAAAAATATTAAAAATGGGCGAGAGGTACTGGGACTAAGGATTTGGCCGAATTCACTACACAGGGTTCATTCATATATTCTTTGACAATTTAAAACTCAATAAAATTAACATGGACTCTGATTTTGCCAAGATGGACTCTCAAAACATCAATTGTAAGTCCTAAGCATGATGTACCAAAACACCTAAGCTAAGCATACATCATCAAATTAAATAACAACCAATTAATTCAAATCATATTTCAATTTTAAATTAATGCAAAAGTCATAAAAAAGAATAAAATAAATTTACCCGTGTATGAAATTCACCCTCCTCCGTCGTCCCAGTGTTGGGTTTATCTCATCATGATAAAAACACGCTCAAAATATTTATTTATTGCTCAAATGGTGTTTACAATGAAGAGAAGAAGAGAAAATGGTGTAAACAGCTAATGTGCGACCCACAGGAAGCGTCACAAAACAACGATAAAAGAGAAGTGTTATTGTCTCTGTGGTTCTATGACCCACACCTGTGACCCACGTTGACCTGTCGTTGTCACTGTTGAAGAACGACGGTTCCTGGACGTCCGTTCTTCATGTTCTTAGAGTTCTTTAGCAGCAGCAGCAGGAACCGAGTTTCTGCAACTCGTGATTTCTGCTTCCTGAGCTCTCCTATCAACCCCAAACTCTTGACACCATTTCTACTCAACCCCAGCAACCTATTTATAGCCAACAGACCCATCGAATCTCGCTCATTCACTCCATATAATTCTCTTTAACTCGACAGTAAAGAAAATATTTCTGGGAATATTTTCTTTCCTGTTCCATCTTCTCACGCGTTTTCAAGCCTCCAAATTACCATATTTAACTCCTTCACGCTCCAACAGGCTGTGAGGGTCTTCCATGCACGCACAAAACACGTTGAATCTTCTCCAAATCACGTGAAACCCGTGACATACACGAACTGCCCTGTTTTCAACCCGTGAATTGTTTAGCTGATTCTAGCCAATTCTGGTCGAACCAAACGCCCACAGTGTGTTTAATAGGCCATATCTCAACTATCTACCAAAAATCAGCCGTTGAATCTCCCTAGAACACGTTCAACAATTCGATCGAAAATCTGCAGAAGTGTTCTCCATTTTCCCGCCAAAAACAAAATTCAAATGGAGAAGATGACCTCCCCCTAATCCTATACTGGGGTGCGAATAGCAGATGCCTTTTGGGGTGACCTGGGGTGCCCCTTAGTAATTGAGGTGCCCCATATCCAACGGTGAGATTCCGAATAACACGTGTCCTCCGGGGCTTTTACCAACTTTTCGAGCCGAATTTTCCAAAAACTGTTTATTTTCCAAAGGTGCTTACAAACACATAAAACACCAAAATTAGTACAAACTCGAGTGCCAACAATATATAGTATTGAGATCAAATTAAACACAAAAATGTGTCTATCAGTGATTCCTCGACGTCCTCTTGTTTATACAAGTAAGACTGTTGAGAGGTGATTGATTAATCTAGGATGTTTTTCGGGAATATAAGACCGGGTTATCAATTGGTTCTTGTTCACCTTGATTTCATATCATAAGACGGAACAAAAACCTATGGTTCTTCTGTGGGAGACAGATTTATCCTTTGATAGACTTTTCTGTGTGAGACAGATCTGTTTATTATCAAGTCTGCGATTTTGGGTTGCAGCAACTCTTAGTTGTGGGTGAGATCGGCTAAGGGAATCAAGTGCGCAGTGTCCTGCTGGGATCAGAGGCGTAGGTGTACAACTGTACCTTGAATTAGTGGGAGATTGATTGGGGTTCAACTATAGTCCAGTCCTAAGTTAGCTTGGAGTAGGCTAGTGTCTGTAGGGGCTTAATACAGTGTGTATTCAATCCGGACTAGGTCCCGGGGTTTTCTGCATTTGCGGTTTCCTCGTTAACAAAATTCTGGTGTCTGTGTCATTTCTATTTCCGCATTATATTTGTTATATAATTGAAATAATACAGGTTGTGCGTTTGTGATCATCAATTGGAAATCCAACCTTTGGTTGTTGATTGATCCTTGGACATTGGTCTTTGGTACTGTCCAAGTATTCCTTGTGTTTGATTAGGACTCGCTGATTTCTATTAGCTTGAGTAATATCAAAAACAAGAGAGAGATATTAACTCCTTGAGATACTTTTATCTAGATTGAATCTGACTGTCTAGTTGATTCTCTAGCAAAGTATTTCGGAGTTAGTCCATACATATTGTTAAGCGAAATATTGGGTGGTGTTATTAAACCCCCGCTTTTTCACTCCTCTCGCAAGTATACAGGTTCCAAGGAGCCAACCAGATTGACTGGTGGATTGTCGGCATCAGCGTTGAAAAGATTTTCAAAATAGTTCTTCCAGCGTGTCTTTATTTCCGCCTCTTCAACTAGAACTCATCCGTCAGTATCCTTTATGCACTTTACCTGGATAAGGTCTCGAGTTTTCTTTTCCCGGGACCGGGTTATCCTGTAGATACCCTTCTCACCTTCTTATGTACCTAACTTTTGGTAGAAGTCTTCGTAGGCTCTACCTTTTGCCTCTGACACCACTCGTTTTGCGTGTTGTTTGGCGGCTTTGTAGTTCCAAGGTTTTCTTCGTTTCTAAGGGCTCGAACTTCTTTGAAGCGCTCTTTCTTATCCTTAATAGCCTGCTGCACCTCGGGAGACCACCACCAGGTATCTTTCGGGTCACGTTTTCCATTACCTTTATATTCGCCCAGTACTTGTACCGCTAGTAGTCGGATTCGGCTAGCAGTTTCTGTCCACATGTGATCCGCTTCTCCATCCTCACAAAGCACGCCTTCGGAGAGCGCCTTATCTTTGAAGGTCCGTGCGGCCTCTTCCTTGAGGTTCCACCACCTAGTTTTCGGTGGGTTTGTATTTCTTTTCGGATCGCAGCACACCTTGATATAAAAGTACGGCACTAGTAGTTTATGCTGGGTGGCCACACATTCATCCAGTAGGACCTTACAGTTTGAGCATTCCTGTCGATTCTCTCTCCTTGCGAGGATATAATCGATTTGGGTCAAATGTTCGGCGCTCTCATAGGTAACCAGATGCCTATCATATTTCTCAAAAAAGTTATTCGCAATCATGAGGTCAAAATAGACCGCGAAGTTCAAGATATCTTCACCCGCCTGATTCCTTTTTTCAAGCCCAAATCCACCATGTACCCTGGCATACCCCGAGCCGCACGAGCCAACGTGTCCATTTAGGTCTCCCCCAACGAACAACTTTTCACTTGGGGGTACACTAGTTATCATGCCATCAAATGCTTACCAGAAGGCAAATTTGACGTCCCTGTGAGACCGTTCATGGGGTGCATACGCACTGATGACATTCAGGAACACCTTCCCTAGTAAAAGTTGCACAAGTATCAATCTGTCTCCCTGTCTACGGACTTCCTTATACGCTAGCTTGGACCTTCGCGCCCTTAAATCTGGTTTCTTGTACACACAGGATGTCAACTTGTCTTTTGCGTTCCACCTTTGTCATCTCTCTACGTCTCTCCTTTAGGGAACCCACATTCCAGGAGCCTAAACGAACCCTGGTCTTCGCGACTAACTTCCTTGCCCCCCGCAACCGTCGAATTGTATGCGAGGACCCTGTACTATTCCTATTATACACCACATCCGGGCGCCGACATGGTATATCCCTTGCTGAATTTATCCACCCGCCCAGGATCCGTCT